>NC_028357.1:15344764-15354752 GCF_000741045.1 Vigna radiata var. radiata
GAAATTGAACACAAATTCAACTCAGGGACCAAAACGAATTTTCCGAACCGAAATTGGGATGAAATTGAACACAAATTCAACTCAGGGACCAAAACGAATTTTCCGAACCAAAATTGGGACCAAAAAGAGCTTTTAACCTAAATAATATAAAAATATTATTAAATACTTAAAATATAAAAGAAAAGTTATTTGTTAAAAATTTGGAATTTATTTAGTTTTTTTGTCATTATAAAGTTAGTATATAATAATATTAATATATTATTATTTACTATTAATATAAAATGGAAGTGGTAGAAGCACTAATATTGAAGTTTTCTCTGAATTTTATATTTTGTAGTATATCACAAATTCAAATATGAAACATGTGAATGTTCCATTAATGTAGAGAGAGTTAGAGAAAAATTGTTGAGAATAGTGGGGGGGGTGTAGGGTGTTTTTGAAATAAAACAAAATAGTGAAGAGATGTAAAATATTTTTGAAATAAATGAAAATAATAGAGAGATGGATGAGCACTTGGGAAGGTGGAGGGAGCAACACCCTGATAACTTTAGTGCTGACCCGATTATAGCCCAATAACCATGAAACTTTTTCATTTGCTTACCTTTGAGACTAACCCAATTAAAGAGATGACCCAAACGAATTTAATCTTCGGGTTTGATACCATACCATACAAATTGTATGTGCAAGAATTTATATATCGATAAAAATAATTTTAAGCCAAAACAAAATATTGATGTATTTATTATTGAAGAAAAACTATGAATTAGTGGAAAGAGAGGAGAGGAGTTGAAAAGGAAGAAAACACAAGCCAGCAAGAAAGTAGTGTAACGAATTTTATAATTGTAGAGAAGAAGAGCATGTCGATCCTTGGATTTTTTTAAAGTGAAAGAAAACCGTTTACACAAAGTTGTACTATGTTACTTGAAGCAAACATGCAAGAGATATAGACAAAAGATAAAAGAAAGAAAATATATGGTTTCGAAGAAAACAGAATGGGAAAGCAACACTACAATTATTCACAATTTGTGAAAAATTCTAGTTTTTTCGGCTTCAAAACCCCACCTTCACATGCCATAAATCTTCCTTTATGCATTTACTCTTCTCCCGCATTCACACACTCCCACTAAACACCCATTAATTGCCTCTATAACTTTCTTCCCTAAATTTCCCCTCTCTATATATTCTCCCCAAAATTCTCAATTTCTAATTTCTCTCTTCTCTTGCAAATCTCAATCTTCTCTTTCTCTCTCTCTTACCAACCATGGCCTCAAGAGGAGGCACTGTTTTCATATTGGCAATGATGGCATTGGTTCAGATGCGAATATGCACGTCGGAGATAAACCGTGAAAACTTCCCCGACGCCTTCGTTTTCGGAACTGCTTCTTCGGCTTTTCAGGTTCGTTTTCGGAACTCATCGTTTCTGCTTCCTCCAAACGATTTTTTTTTTTCAATTATATTTTGTGTGTTTTTTCTCTCTTTGATAGAAAACGCAAAAAACCTTGTCTTGTCATGACTTTACTCTTCTTCGTTTCTGGGCTTTGGGCTTTAGATTCTCTTCTTCCGGCTTCGTGATGTGTATATGCTAACTAACTTCGTCTTTCGACGATGAAGATGCTCGTATATCTCATAGTGATACCACATATTCACATTAGAAAAAAAAAAAGTGTGATATTATAAAAAAAGTATATCATATTCAATTTTGAGATTTTTTTTTCATCGCTTACAACAATATATGTAATACTTTTTTTTTTCTAGACGAATCAGTGTAAATAAGAGATGTCAACAAAATATAAGATGAGTTTTATGCAAGCTTCCACGAAGAATAATGAAAGCGAATGTTATTTTCTCCAAAATTACATCGTTTAAAGTGATTCTACTTTTGTATGCTTTTTCAATTTTTTATCTGATTTAATTAAGTTTTAATTTCTTTGTAAATTTATTACTTTTGATTAAATTTTTATTAAAAATTGTTCTATTTAATGTTTAAACACTTTTGTTCTTTTTTATTGGGAATGCAGATTAATTAGTAACTTATAAACGTTTCTCTTATCTTACATGTATGTTTAATAGCATTAAGAGGATGTGATATTTATGGTTAATATAAAATAAAATTAGTATAAAATGAGAATTAATTTTTATTGTTATAATTAAAAATTATGTTCGATAAAGATGTTAAACTCTTGTTCTTTAAGACGTTTTCGATAAAAAAAAAAAATAGTAGGAATCTTTGTAAATTTACATTAATGACAATACATTTTTATATTAGTAGTAATGAAATTTCGTAACACCATAAACTATAAATAAAATGATAAAATAAGAAAAAGACACATAATCATAAAATTTTAATTAAAAAATCTTATAAAAATTTAAATTGAAAAGTAATCAAATTTAGGATGAATTTAGAATTTAATTAAATCAAACATTCTTATATTATTGATTAAATAATTTTTTTTCTCCTCTTATATTTGTTTAAATATTGTAAAAGAAAATGTTGTTAAATATTGTAGGAGTATAATTTTGCAATGATTTATTACATACGTCATTTTTTGTCCGTAGAGTAGAAGCTTATAGTTCTTTTAAGCAGTAAAACTGTTAATTTTATGCAACTCAGTGAAACTCATAACTTGTTTAATCCTAACTTCATAAAGGTTTAACGTTATGAATTCTTGAATTATTATGGTAATCATAATTCATAAATCTGGAAAACAAAGTCAACAGCAAGTCTACTCGTTGACATTTTGAATTTGCATTTAATTCCAAATTATTTTTGGGTTCGTTTTATTTTTATTCTTCTACTTAATGATAGTTAGTTGGACTTTTTTTTATGTGGAAAATGATGTTTAGTTCCAAAAGGTCGTAACAATGTGGAAAATAAATCAAGTTTAAATAAAAAGACAAATAAGTATATGGTGTGAAGTTATTAATTTTATTACATAAAAATAATATTTTTCTTATACACTGGATTTTAAAGCCTAACTCAGTCCCAAAACTGGATTATAAGATAAGATTTGCAGTTCACTTATATATTATAATTTGATCTTATTTCTAGTCATTGTAGGACTTCCAACACACATATTAAAATTATCAAATATTTTTTTTATTAAAATTTAATTACAATGGTTTGCAAATATATTTAGATGATGCTGTTGTTTTGTTGTATTGGATGTAGTATGAAGGGGCAGTGAAAGAAGATGGGAGGGGACCATCAGTGTGGGATACATTTTCACATACTTTTGGTAAGATTCTTATATCAAACTATGTTTATATGCATTGCTCTAATTGTCCACTTTCATAAATTACATAATACATGGTTTATTTAAGATGTTCACGCAAAAGTAATCACCAAATTTAGTCTTTCATCAATAATTGAATCTTTTTCCCCTAAACTAACGACTTTCATGCAAAATCATTAAGTAGATAATGACGCCGCAAACTGAAATTGAACGTAACTAATTTTCTTTTAATTATTAAATTGAACTAAAAATATATAATTAATGTGACAGTAACTTAAATGAGTACGTGTTAGTGTTAGTTCAATTAAAAATAATGAAAACCATTTCTAATTTACGGTTAAATTAAAAATAAATTATAAAAAAATTTATGATATCTCTCATAGGAAAATTAAACGCCGAATTCATCAAATTCCTGAAAACTTAATTCAGACATAGGGAAATTTTAAATTTGGCAGATTTTCATGCAATAAAGTTGATTTATTTAGATTTAAACATTTTATTGCAGGTAAGATACTTGATTTCAGCAATGCTGATGTTGCTGTTGATCAGTACCATCGATACGAAGTAAGTAATAATGGGTACAGTTAATAATTTTGGTTTTGCAACTTATTTTCTTTACAAACCCCATATTTCGTGATAAATAAAAAGTATAAATTATTATATTTATATTTGAATGATTACAATTTTAAAAATAAAACCATAGATTGTACGTCTGAACATTCTGCATTTGGGTTAAGTTTTTGTAATGTTTATAACATTGTTAAATGAAGATGAAATCTATGTTAAGTGATAGATAAATTCTAATAAATGACACGTCAACTATTATGTAAAACTTATAAGAGTATTTCTTTCGCTTTTAGTTTTTATAAAAAATATTAGTTATACTTTTAGTTTTTAGTAAGTGCCTTTTATTTTATCTTTTATAAAATTTTACTAGTAAAATGAACACATCTATTTTTAATTAATTTTTTTTTTAAGAAAAAACATCAATGCATTATGAGTAATGTGTTTTTCTGCATTTTCTTCAAGGAAATATATATACGTGTCATTAGAACTAGATGCAAAGTTCACAAATTTACAAGAGATGAAAAGGTTATTTAAGCGTATATTATTTTCTAAATTTGAATGTTAATTTTGGTTGGGTTGCCCTTCCTCTATTTTACTTACAAATTGGATGGTCAATTGATCAAATAATCGATTCAAAGAAATCACAAAATCAATTTTACTAAGAAATCTAAAACCGATTGAAAAAACGTCTTTCTTTTTTTGTTCCACATACAAACTTATTCAAATTTTAATTTAATTTAACTTAAAACTTAAAACTTAAAACTTAGCATTGAATTAAATTTAAAATTTAGAATCATAATAGTCATAAAAAATTATAATTATTTTTTTTTTGTGAAGAAGTTCTACTAATTAGTATTTCTTTCAAGAATGAGGCAGCAAAAGTTAAGATGGAAAGTTATTGATAGAGAAAATGGGTAGACTAACGTCAGTATTGATCGAGTGAAAAACATTATAGATATGTCAGAACTTAATAAGGTAAAATTGTAAGAAGTGCCCTATAAAAATAACATTTCAAATTAATGATACAGTTCAACAATTGCTCTAAGTCTTGGTCAACGGTAGTACTCTTTTTGAGAATTGCAAATTGCTTTTTCCTATAGGAAGATGTACAACTGATGAAGGACATGGGGATGGATGCCTATCGATTTTCCATTTCTTGGTCTCGGATATTTCCCAGTAAGCGTTTTCATACTTTTTATTCAAATAGGCAATTTGATTTAATACCATTTACCACCATTATTTCATGCGATTTATCTTATGACACAAATTTTGTAGTAAATGGCTACAGTGCTACAGATTTTTGAAGTAAAATTTTAGGAGCATACTATGTTATAGCGCCTCTTTCTGGATAACAGAGAAAAGGATTGACGCTAACCAAGTTCCAAAAGCACTTTAACCCTTTTCTTGAGTCTAACTGTTGGATAATTTTAACACTAATGCCTTTTTTAGTCTGGAATATTAGTAATTAATTTGAAACTTTTTCTTTAAGTATGCGTAATCTTAAGAAACTGATGTTAATCACTAACATTTCATGTGTTAGATGGATCTGGCCAAATCAATCAAGCAGGGGTTGATCATTATAATAAACTCATAAACGCTTTACTAGCCAAAGGTAACTTTCATTATCCCTGTGTAACTGTTATATTTATATATAAGTAGTGAACATAAAATGCGATTTCCATGTAGAATGTTGTCTGCATCTTCCAAGTTGTTAATCATCAGTAAGTATTATCAAGTCACGATTTATTTGGATGTAGATGTCTTCAATGCTTCTCATTGCTCGATGCGTTACATTTGCAGGAATTGAACCATATGTGACCCTCTATCACTGGGACCTACCTCAAGCATTGGAAGACAAGTATAATGGATGGCTAAACACTTCAATCATGTAAAAATATAATACAACACTTTCAATACTTTTAAAATTATGTTAATTAATGAGAAAATATGCTTATAATTATTTTGTTCTTGTGTGCTTCAGAAAGGACTTTTCAACTTATGCTGAGACATGCTTTCAGAAATTTGGGGACAGGGTTAAGCATTGGATCACATTCAATGAGCCACATACATTTGCCACACAAGGGTATGATGTTGGTCTACAAGCGCCTGGACGATGCTCTATTCTCCTTCACCTGTTTTGTAGAGCAGGGAACTCTGCTACTGAACCTTACATTGTTGCTCACAATGTTCTACTTTCTCATGCGACAGTAGCAGATATTTATAGGAAAAAATATAAGGTAAAAGTTGTGAAAATTATAGTAAAGACATAAGTTCAAGGAGAAACGAATTCTATTCTGGTGGTAGTAATCTTGTTAAGAAAGCAATATGACGAATCAAATGCTGAACACTATTCAGTGTGTTTGTTAATGGTTCATTATTCTTTTAAAAGCTTATGCACGTGTGGATATGCTCCTTCTGCAATTATTTACTCTGTATTAGAAAGCCTAAACATTAATAAGTTTGGTTACTGTAGAGTGCACAGAAAGGATCGCTAGGGATAGCTTTTGATGTCATTTGGTATGAGCCAGCAACAAATACCCAAGAAGACATTGATGCAGCTCAGAGAGCTCAAGAATTTCAACTGGGATGGTAAGTCGTTCACATAGTACCTCATTGAACTATTAATAGTTTCTGTTCAAAAGCATCAATGAAATGACTGAATAAGAAGAAGAAAGGGAAAATTATTTTCACTGGAAGTTCTACGGAGGAGTTGTAAAAAAACTCATTTGTTCTTACATTTGAAAGTAGATCCCATTATATGCTCCCACCATTCAAATGAATACAAGGGCATGATGTCATAATTGCAGGTTTCTTGACCCTTTGATGTTTGGGGATTATCCAAGCTCCATGAGGAGTAGAGTAGGAAATAGGCTTCCAAAATTTTCACAAGTCGAGGCTGCTCTTGTTAAGGGTTCATTAGATTTTGTGGGAATCAACCATTACACCACATTTTATGCAAGAAACAATTCTACTAATCTAATTGGAACTCTGCTCCATGATTCCGTTGCAGACTCTGGCACCGTTACCCTTCGTAAGTTTCATAGCAGACATTACCAAATAATCATTTCTTCATCAAAGTTATTTATAATTTTGTTGTTTTGTTCTGTCACTAAGTTATTGTTTTCCTTCTCTTTGCTTTCAGCATTCAATGGTACTAAAGCTATTTCGGATAGGGTAAGTCATAAACGACTGGTTTTATTTTATTTTTTTCTCATTCAAATACTGTAATGACAATTGTTTGAGAAGAATCATAATCAGATTAAATTTTGGTACTGGAAGCTACTAAGCTAGAGCATACAAAAGTCTTTATCGTTATAATTCGATGTTTGCCACCAAAACTTGTGACAAAAGAATGAGAGAGCCTTGTCCTGGGTTTTCTCTCCTTGTCCTTCTTATACTTAATTTGCATGTTCTATTATAATCAACACTCATTTTATCTATAATGACGAGAGTTACTTACTTAGAGAATAAATGCCATTTTTTTGTTGATCATGTAAATTTCGTCTTGCAGGCAAATTCTATATGGTTGTATATTGTGCCACAAAGCATGAGAAGCTTAATGATCTACATCAAACAAAAGTACGGAAACCCTCCTGTCTTTATCACGGAAAATGGTAAGTTTGACTCCTCTATAATAACTAAGCTTGTTTGTGTTTATATAATAGAACAAGTAGATTTATAGTTTTTTAATAAGCTTGTCAACTTTACTTATTTTAAAGGTTAAACAATCTGACATTTACATATTAAAATCCACTTAATTACTTTTGTCGTTTAACTATTGAGACTTCTTTGTTTTTCTTTAAAGTGAATAACTTCTCAAAGGAGTCAAATCCATAATTTTTTTTTTTTGTATTTTCATTTTCCATAATATGGAATGCAATCTATTTCCCTTTTTTGCAGTAGAATAAAATGGTAGCAAAGGGTGAATACTGTAAGCTAAATATTTTTTTCTCATGACTTTGACAGGGATGGATGATCCAAATAGTCCATTTATCTCCATTAAAGATGCTCTAAAGGACGAAAAACGGATTAGATACCACAGTGGCTATTTATCTTACTTGTTGGCTGCTATCAAGTATGTAATAATGGCTGTTATTACTTGTATCGGAGTTTTAGGAAAATAGCATGAACAATTTCCTAGTTCAGTAAACTAATGAAGTATTGACTTGGGTTGTTGCAGAGATGGGTGCAATGTGAAAGGCTATTTTGTATGGTCACTACTGGATAATTGGGAGTGGTCAGCTGGATACAGTTCTAGGTTTGGACTGTATTTTGTCGATTACAAAGACAAGCAGAAAAGATACCCCAAACAATCAGTCCAATGGTTCAAGACCTTCTTGAATCCTACGAAATAAATGTTAAAATATGTGCAACTGCTATAAAACAAAGTTGTATTTTATTAGATTTGAATTGATAAGATTTTGAAATTTATTTTTATGGCTGAAACTTATTATAATAAAAATTAGATTTAAGAATGATTTGTGAATCCTATGTTCAATCCTATGTTATAATTGAGTTAGTGGATTACCTATGTAAAACCCCATATTTCCCATATTATTATACTTCAAATGCATATATTTACATACATTTACAAGTTTATATCTTGTCAAAATATATTAGGCCAAAGTTTGTAATTATTCATTTTCACACAATTTCATACAACATGCATCTTGTATTTGTTAGAATTTATGCGTTGAGTTGAAGTGGAAGGTGAATGGAACTTTCCAATATTTCATAAACTTATTTTTGCAAATAAATAAACGATAAACTTTAAATGAATGAATTCTTTTATAAAATTAACTTTTGCTAATGTTATATTCAATATTATTTAAATTTTAAAATACATTATTGGTAAAAATTTGTATGAAACTTATTTTTTAAAATTCATATGTAAAACCTACATTATCTATGGATTAAAATCTGTATGTAAATAGCGGTAGATAATTTGGATTTTTCTTTAGTGAGAATATTGCATAATCAGGAATGAGTGATACTCGGTTATAGCACTAACGATGATTAGCGGAATTGACTAGGTGACACCAAGAAAAATGTGAATACTTAGTTGTAATCTTGTTGAAAATTATAGTATAATCCTTTAAGAACCCTTTAAGAAAGTCATAAAGAAAAACTACAGTAGAATTTTATACTGTGTTTATTATTTCAGTCTTACAAAATATTTTTCTTACAAATTTTGTAGTTGCTTATTAATTCAATCAGTTTATAAAATCTCTTCTCATCAAACACTATTTTTATTAAGAACTATTTTTCCCAATTAACTAAACTATTGAAAAACATTTGTTTCTGAACTTGTTTTTATATTTTTATACATATTTATTTAAATTCGATAATGATTATTATTAAATTTATGTATTTTTATTCGTAATGAAAATCACAATTATGTAATTATTTGGGTAAAATAATTTTTGTAATGAAAAATGTTTATCTAAGTATTTTTAAGTTTCAAAGTTTTGGTATTTTTTAGTATTGTGATAGACTTCATATATTTTTTACAATTCACGTTATTCACAATATTTTTACCTGAGACTATATTTGATATATTTATAAATTATACAATGAGCAATTATAATGTACATTATATATTGATATTATAATGTTTTATGTGAATCTGATTTAAAGATATAAAATTCATTATAACTAAAGCATTTTTAAATAATTAAATATTAAATATAAGATGACAAATATACTGAAACATATATCTAAATGAGTACTTTTTAATTTTATTATATTTAAATCATTTTTAATATAAGCTAATACGTCTGGTTATATGTTTAAATAATTATTTAAGTATTTATTGTATTGAAATTATTTTAAATAATTAAATATTAAACTTATAATGATGGCTATGATCATTACAATTTTATAGGATGTATAGAGATAATAAAAATCACATATCTATATCAGAAATTAATGTAATAATATATAGAATGTTCCGGTAAAGGGCCGAGATCCGAACCATCTACACAATTTCCTTTATTCAACCCCCTGTCCAAGTTCTCTCGCGTACTCTTGTGCTCCAGAAGTCCGGAGGGTACCTGCTAAAGGCACTTCGATGCTTAAGTCAGTTTAGTTATTCGATCGGGTATCTTAGCTCAGAATTGAATGCGCAATAAATGAACCTATCTACCTGTGACCTTTGACTCGTATTTATAGTGGTGGACATGGGCCTG
>NC_028357.1:15355137-15363940 GCF_000741045.1 Vigna radiata var. radiata
TGCCGGTTTTGCCTATGCCGGATAGCGCCGGATAACAATGGTCGTCCGGCCTTTTCCCTGACCGTTCTCACGCTTGGGCTTTTGACGTACCGTCCGTCCGGTAGTGACCACGACCGGGCGGTGGTCCCTAGTACATCAGGTCCCCCAAGCCCTAGACAGAAAGTCGTGGGGTTTATGAGCGGCGCTCGTCTGTACCGAGGTGTGTCGTGTCGTTCGTGGACCGGCGAGGGTGTTTTTGTAAATCGGGGCAGGGAAAATTTTGAGCGGGAAATTTGAAAATAGAGTGCCACGTGTTGGATTGGCAGTGGAGACGTTACGGGGGAGTGGAACAGTCACGCGATCTGGACCCTTGATGATGTTTGAAACGAACGGTGCGATGTGGTTGGCAGTTACGAATATTTCGGCTATAAATAGGAGTCATTTGACTGCTCCAGACTTACCTTTTACTCACTCTTTCCACAGCAGCCGTTCGGCATTTCTTTCTCAACCAGGTAAAAATAAATGGCAATTACCATATCGTCTTCTGGTTCGGCGGGTGGGGATGGCGGGGATTCGTCAAGCGGAAGCGGAAGCAGAAGTTCGCGCAGCTCGGGGTCATCCTCGAGGGTTGAGCAGTCAGACGCCGGGCAACCGGCAGACTGAATCATACACGGGACGACTCTCTATCTCCTGGAGGGAGGCGTGGAGCTTGAACCCATCCGTCCCACACCGGCCGGAGGATGGCCGGCAATAAGGGGGTACGACTGGGCCCCACACGACGTTGGAACCTATGAATCCGAGTTTCAGAACCGGGGAGTCCTCTTGGAGTGGGCCAACCAGTCTTTCATAGCTCGTGATGAGGCGGACGCCCAACTTTTTCGGATGGGCGTGTGTTATCCCAACGAGCGAGTCTGTCACGGGAAAGGGACGAGCTCCGAAGATTTCTTTTTTGTGTATACGTATCTGTTCCGTCGCATGATGGTGCGGATCCCATTTACTCGGTTCCAAGCTGCCGTCCTGAAGAGAATGAATGTCGCCCCCGCCCAATTGCATCCGAACAGTTGGGCCTGTATTCAGGCGTTCGTGGTGGTGTGTTCGGCTTTGGGCGTCGAGCTTTCGACATCTGTTTTCTTTCACTACTTCCACGTTCGGTCGGTTACGACGCGGGGTTGGGTGTCGTTGAGGTCCATCCAACAGGGTTTGTTTCAAAACTACGCAGATTCTTTCAAGGACTTTAAACATAAGTTCTTTAAAATAATAATAAAAGATAGCGGCCGGAAGGAATTTGTGGATCCGTCCAGTGAACCCCTATTCCCTTTTTACTGGACTGAGGAGCCAGCCCAAATAAAGCCGGTGCCGGCATGCGATCTGACTACGTTTGAGCGTGAAGCCGTAAGGCTTATTAACGATCTCCCCCGTCGCCTCCCCGCCCGCAAGCTGGTTGAATGCCTATGCCACGAGGATTTTATTAACGTGGCGTTTGGTACGATTTTATTGTTTTGTATCGTTATGTGTACGTTTTGTTCTGGTTGATTTTACTCTTGTTTATTGCAGGTGCTATGTCATTCCCCGGCCCCCGTAAGACGAAGTATGTCCCTCCTGCCCAGAAGAAGGACCCTCCCCTGGTTGCGGGTGGTGACGTGAAGATTCCGCCCCCAAAACCCACTTTCAAGGTCGTCCGCCGAGGGGCGAGTGCGGACCCCACTCCCGTGGGTATTCCGCTTGTTGGCGTTGACCCTACCCCCGTGGGTATTCCGCTGGTCGGCGCCACTGGGACCGCGGAGGTTACACCCGTCAACCCTCCCGTTGGGTCGGCCCCCCGGGTGACCGTGGCCGACGCTGGGAAGACCGCGGCTGATACCGGAAAGACCGCGGCCGGTACTTCTGACCCCTCCCGCGCCGATGCTTCCCGAAGGAAGAAAAAGAGGTCTAAGGAAGGTGAAAGGTCTTCCTCCAAGAGAAGCAGGCGGGAGCGCACCCCTCAACCTCTTCCCGGCGGTCTTATGGACCCGGCTTTCGGCGTTAGCGACCGGCTGGACTTCCGTATGAGCTCGGCGCAACGCGAAATCGTGGAGCAGCTCTCGGAACAACAACTGCTTAAGGCCGCCTTGGAGCATAGCAGCCGGGGGTCCATGCTGATGTGGTATGCGGAGAAGTTTGCTGACCGCCGGGGGCTGGATGTTATCCAACGGGAGTTGATATCCGAGAAGAAGGCGGCTGCAGAGGCAAAGGCTAGCCTGGAGACGCTCACCTTTGAACACGCCAACTGTGAAACGGAGCGGGCGGGTCTGCAAAAAAAGTTAGCAGATGCGTGTGCCGAAGTGGAAACCCTCACCCAGAAGCTTAATGCTTTGGGGTTGAAGTATGAGGCGGAGCAAGAAGAGAATAGCCGCCAGCGAGCCGCCTTGGCCGAGGCGAACAAAAAGGTCTCGTCCCGGGATGAGGAACTGGTTGAAATGCATGCTGAGAACATCCGCCTGCAAGGGGAACAACAACAAGTGGCGGATACCATCATGCGTCTAAACCAGGACATCCAACTGGAACATGAAGAAGGCTTTTTCAAAGCCATCCGCCAGGCCGCCTATTTTTTCAACTTTGACCCGACTTCTGTGGATTTTGACTTAGGGATGGATGTTCATAAGGGGAAGATGGTCCCCCTTTCGGAAATCCCCGGGGAGGAAGATGAAGCTCCGCCGGCTGACGATAGTTGATAGCTAGCTTTATTATCTTTTTAGGGTTGGGGGTTGTTATGCGTTTGGTGTTAACCGACCGGTTTTGGTCCAAACGCCTTTTGATTTCATAACTTACAAAGTATATGTTGTACATCCCTCTTTTTGATAATGGAATTACTTGGTTTTCACGTTATGTTGCGTAATCTTTATTTTTGTTGAAGTAGTATAATTGCCTGGGTGGCGATGGTTTCTTTTATAAGGCTTGCCGTTGGCGGTCCTTTTACGGGACACGTCGTGTTATCCGTGAGCGTTTCACGGGCGGTTGTGTTCCATTGGAACTCGCCGTTAACCGCCTGGTGCTATGGTCGGGTGGCAGTGGTTCCAAAGGAACTCGCAGTTCACCACCCGGCGATATGGTTGGGTGGCAGTGGTTCCAAAGGAACTCGCCGTTCACCACCCATCGACGTGGTCGGGTGGCAGTGGTTCTAAAGGAACTCGCCGTTCACCACCTGATTGGAAGTGGCAGTGTCTTTTCCGGGGAAAAGACGTCGTTCACCACTTGGTCATCTTGTAACTATAAGAGGTAAACACTTGGGCTTCATTAACTTTTCAAAAGTATTTACATCATGTTTAACTGAAATAAAACTTCAAGTGGGAGGCGTTCCAAGTATTCCGTAGAGGCCGACCTCCTGGGGCGGAAAGGCGGTAAGCTCCATTTTGTAAATCTTCTAGCACCCGGAATGGGCCGTCCCATTTCGCCGCAAATTTTCCGTGCGCCCGCTCTTTCCTAGCATCTCCAGTTTTTCTCCATACTAAATCACCCTCTTGGAAATGCCTTGGTCGCACCTTAGTATTGTACCGCCGCTCCACCAACCGCCGGCAGGCCTCCACATGTAACACGGCGCGATCCCGACGCTCTTCTACGGAGTCCAGCTCGACCCTCAATTCCTCCTCGTTTAGCTGCAAGTCCTGGACTTGCCTTCGTAGCGACGGTTCCCCCAGTTCCACCGGCAGCATGGCGTCAGTCCCATAAGTTAAGTTGAACGGGGATTCCCCGGTAGTCCCGTGCGGGGAGCAACGGTACGCCCACAGGACCTCCGGCAACTCATCTACCCAGGTTCCCTTTCTGTCACCCAATCGCCTTTTAAGCTCGGCCACAATTGCCTTGTTAGCTGCCTCCGCTTGGCCGTTCGTCTGGGGGTGTTCGACCGAACTGGTGACATGCTTGATTCCTAGTCCTTGAAAGAATGATTCCAATTTTTTATCGATGAACTGCCGGCCATTATCAGTTACGACCGTCTGTGGGAGTCCGAACCGACATATTATTTTCCAGAAAAAACTCTGCACCTGTCGGGCGGTGATTGTGGCCAAGGGTTCTGCTTCTACCCACTTCGTGAAATAATCCACAGCGACGAGTATAAATTTTTTCTGAGCTCGGCCAGGGGGAAAAGGGCCGACGATGTCCATCCCCCACTTGGCGAACGACCATGGTGATACAATAGTTCGCAACTCAGCAGGGGGGCGTGTGGTATGTTTGCGTGGGCTTGGCACCGTTCGCACTTTGCTGTGAACGTTTTGGCGTCGCTCTCCATCGTGGGCCAATAATATCCGGCCCTGAGGGCCCTCGCCCGTAACGTCCTCGCTCCCGTGTGCAGGCCGCAAATCCCATTGTGGAGTTCGTTCAACACATATGCTGCCTGGTCTGGACTTATGCATTTCAGCAAAGGGACAGAGAATCCTCTTCGGTACAGGTCACCTCCTACAGTGACATAGCGGGCCAGCCGTCTGACCTCTGTCGGTCTCAAGCTAACCCCCTGATCTTGGTCCGCCATCAGTTTCATAATTTCGGCCCGCCAATCATTGTTGGCAGGTGCTCCTAACGCCATGCACTCTACCGACGGCTCCGTCAAGACCTGTCGGATGACAGTAGTTAGTTGCCCTTTCTCCCTACCGGTGCTAAGCTTCGATAGCATGTCCGCCCGAGAGTTTTCCTCTCGCGGGATGTGCTTGATAACGAAAGGTTGGAAATTCCTGGCCATTGTTCTAGCTTTGTGAAAATATCTCAACAGCTGGTCGTCTTTAACCTGGAATTCCCCCGTCATTTGTCCGACCACCAGTTGGGAGTCAGTTCTGCATGTGAGGGATTGGGCCCCCATGTCCAAGGCCAGGGCAAGTCCGGCGATCAGGGCCTCATCCTCGGCCTGGTTGTTAGAAGCTTTGAATTTTAATACGAGTGACTGTTCGATGAGGAAACCGCCTGGTCCCTCTAATACCACCCCGGCTCCAGCGTTCGCCCGTCCGGCCGCACCATCCACGTAAAGGTTCCACCCTTCAGAAGAGTGGGTTTGAGGCAACTCTAGTGCAAAATCAGCCAAGTGCTGTCCCTTGACGGATCCTCGCGGCTCAAAGCGTAAGCTGAACTCCGACAACTCCACCGCCCAGCTCACCATCCTCCCAGCTATATCGGGTTTCCTCAGGATCTTGGATACGGGGTGGTCGGTTCTGACAACCACCTGATGACTTTGGAAATATGGGCGGAGCCTCCTTGACGCGTGGAGAAGAGCTAGGGCAACCTTCTCGACCAGCTGATACCGGGCCTCGGCGGGTTGAAGCACTCTACTAACGAAGTATATCAGGCGGGGTTCACTGGCGTCCTGGACCAAGGCCGCGCTGATAACTTCCTGAGATACCCCCAGGTATACTTGCAACTCGGAGTCCGGGAGGGGGCGATTCATTACAGGAGGGTTGGTTAACAAGCTCTTCACAGCGGCGAACGCCAGTTCGCATTCCGCATCCCAGCTTCCTACTTCATCCCCCTTCTTCATCCTTTTCAGGATTGGTCGTATCCGGTCGGCCAGTTTTGGAATAAACCGGGCAAGAGCCGTCAACCGTCCGACCAGCCGTTGGATTTCCTTCAAGTTGACAGGACTCCGCATGTCAAGGATGGCCGAGCACTTGTCGGGATTGGCCTCTATCCCCCTCTCGGTCAACATGAACCCTAAAAATTTGCCAGCGGAGACACCAAAAGTACATTTGGCAGGGTTAAGACGCATATTATATCGGCGTACCTGTTGGAACACTTCCTCCAGGTCGCGTAGGTGGTCCCCGGGTGTTGCGGATCGGACGACCATGTCGTCCACGTACACCTCCATGCACCGTCCGATCTGGTCCGCGAAGATCACGTCATAACAATAGTTTCCCCGATTAGTGATAAACGCCGTCTTCTCCCGGTCGGCTTCGTGCATGAGTATCTGGTTGTACCCGGAATACGCATCCAAAACACTGAGTAAACGATGGCCGGACGCTCCATCCACCAGACTATCAATGTTCGGGAGCGGATGAGAATCTTTGGGACAAGCCTTGTTCAGATCTGTGTAGTCGGTGCACATGCGCCATTTCCCACTAGGCTTCTTCACCATTACCACATTGGCAAGCCAAGTGGTATATGTCACCTCGCGGATGAACCCGGCCTCCTTCAGTTTCCTCACCTCCTCCTCTACTGCCCGTTCCTTCTCAGCGCCCATTCGGCGTTTCTTCTGTGCCACCGGCCGGGCCTCTCTAAAGAGGGCTAAACGATGTGTCATGATGGAGGGGTGTATCCCTGGCATATCGGCCGCGGTCCAGGCGAACAAATCCCTGTTCCGCCATAGTACCCCCCTTAGGCCGTCCTCAAACACATGATCCAGGCCTCCTGCTATTGTAGTGACTTGATCCTCTCTTGACCCCAACTTGGCCGGTTGCACCTTTCCGTGCGGTTCCATTCTATCCTCCGTTCCCACCCGTGGGTCCAGGTCAGCCATGGCCACCTCCGATCGTGGCACTTTTGTCCTTGGCACACGAGGGTACATACGTAATCCGGCGGCATAACATTCCCTCGCCATTTTTTGATCGGCCCGCACAGTTATAATCCTCTTCCTCTCGTTGGGATACTTCAAAGTTAAATGGGGTGTGGACACAATGGCGCCGAAAGAGTTGAGGCACGGGCGCCCCAATAGAACATTATATGAAGTGTTGGCATCCACCAGTAGATACCGAACCTTCTTCTCATCACCATCCCGCCCCGTTCCTAGTCGGGTGCGGAGATCTACGTACCCTTTGGTGTCCACCCGCTCTCCGGCAAAACCCACAATCTGCTCGTGGAAAGGGACGATCAGTTCCTCCGAAAGGTCCATCTGCAAGAAAGTCTTCCAATAAAGGATATTGGCTGAGCTTCCTTGGTCGACCAGGACCTTCCCTACCTCATATCGGGCAATTTCCGCAGTAATAACCATCGGATCATCCTGCTCCAAATCAGGGGCGTGAAAGTCATCGTCCGTGAACGTTATCGACGGCATAGATTTCCGGGTAGCTTGGACACTGTTTACTGAGCGCAATGCCCTCACATGGCGCTTCCGCGCGGAGGTTGACGGTCCCCCACCCGCAAACCCGCCCGATATCGTATTAATTCGACCGCGGATCGACCGATCACGATCACCGCTGCGACTTCTACTCCTCCTCCTTCGGTTATCGTAACTTGAGCGATTGTCCGTCTGCCGGAGTGGTCGACTCGGACTTCGACCTTGATCTCTCCGGGGGGCGGGACTTGGCCCCCGCCCCCGCCGAGGTTCGACGGGCGCCGTTTTGATGTATTGCTTTAGATGCCCGGCGCGGATCAACTCTTCTATCTTGTCCCGCAGGGTCACACACTCCTCCGTGGTATGTCCCATGTTTTGGTGATATAAGCAATGCTTATTGCCATCAGCTCCGGCCGGCGTAGGCCGCTTCTTTAGGGGGGGAATTAGATTGACACTCAGCGCCTCCTGCAAGATACGAGCAGGAGGGGCGTTCAGTGGGGTATACTGTTGGAACTTGGGTCCTCGGGGGGCTTCCCGCGACTTGAAGCTCGCCGTCCGCGAGGACCCGTCGGGTTTCTTACCCTCAGCCTTTTCCTTCAACTCCTGGTTTTCCTTCTTGTAAGCTTGTTTCATCTCCTCCACTCTCATTTCATCCGCCGCCCGCTCTCTTAACTCCTCCATAGTCTTCGGTCTCTTCCGGCACACACTATCCTTAAAGGGACCTGGGCGAAGGGCGGGCATCACATACTGCATGGCCAATTCAACGTTTAACCCCTTAACCCTTCAGACCATCTTCTGATAACGGTCCATGAACGCTTTCAATGTCTCATCTTTCCCCTGCCTAAGATTGGAAAGTTCGAAGACCGTGGGGTCTTCGGCTCGGCTACCAGCGAACTGTCGCCCAAACATCTCCTTTAACCCCTCGAAACTTCGGATGGAACCCGCAGGCAATGCATTAAACCATTCGAGTGCCTCACCCTCTAACGAAAGGGAGAAAGCCCGCCACCAAATCGCCCTGTTGCCCGTCCGGAACGCCATCCGGGTGGAGAAGGCCTGAATATGATCATCAGGATCGGTTGTACCGTCATATATACTGAGTTGAGGGGGCACAAAGTGCTCCGAAATATGGACGTCCATGATGGCCCGAGTGAATGGTAACCCTTCAACTACCTCTTCCTCTTTCACCAGCGGCGCCCCTCCAACCGGTGTCGTGTTAACAGTGCCGGTTATTCTCTCCGTTCTCGCCTGACTCCCCTCTAACTCCGTGTCCTCCAACTTCCAAGTCTTATCCGAGGCACTACTATGTTCGGTCGTCCCCTCCCGACCGTTCGAGTTTCTAAGCTCATCCTCCTGTTGCCGTTCTGACAGGTCTTTACCTCTCTCCCTGATTTCCCGCTCTCGTGCAATCCGACCTGCACACTCCTCTCTAACAGCCGATAATTCTTGCTCATGTTGCCGCCTCATATCCTCCAACTGTTGTCGCAAAGCTCTGGTCGCCTCCGCCGGATCCTCAACAGTCGTGTTCCTCATGGTCACCATTGGGCTTAGACTCTCGGCCCCACGGTGGGCGCCAAAATGTTCCGGTAAAGGGCCAAGATCCGAACCACCTACACAATTTCCTTTATTCAACCCCCTGTCCAAGTTCTCTCGCGTACTCCTGTGCTCCAGACGCCCGGAGGGTACCTGCTAAAGGCACTCCAATGCTTAAGTCAGTTTAGTTATCCGATCGGGTATCTTAGCTCAGAATTGAATGCGCAATAAATGAACCTATCTACCTGTGACCTTTGACTCGTATTTATAGTGGTGGACATGGGCCTG
>NC_028357.1:15364365-15376814 GCF_000741045.1 Vigna radiata var. radiata
TGCCGGTTTTGCCTATGCCGGATAGCGCCGGATAACAATGGTCGTCCGGCCTTTTCCCTGACCGTTCTCACGCTTGGGCTTTTGACGTACCGTCCTTCCGGTAGTGACCACGACCGGGCGGTGGTCCCTAGTACATAGAATATTTATCAATTATTAAATATTTAAATCTAATGTATTATATTATATTTTAACCCAAAAAGTATAAAAAGTTAAAGGAAAACCGAGGGAAATAGTCTATGAGAAGCTAATTTTATGGACCCTCTCACAGAGGAAAGTACACAAGAGGAGTAAGAGGAAAATGAAGAAAAATAAACGAAAAGTAATAAAGATTAAAAGTAATGTATTTCTATGAAAATAATTTATTAAAAAATTAATTAAATTTGTCTAAAATAAATTTTAAATGATTTGGAGACAGAAGAAAATTAAAAAATCACGTGAGGTGAAATATAACTTGATTCTGTAGAAAAATTGGTAAGAAAAGTTTAGAATGAATTTTAAAAAATGTAGTAGCAAATATAAAATTTTATGTAAAATGATTAATTAAAGTTGTAGAGAATAAATTCTAATTGGTTTGAGAGACGAAAGAAATTAAAAAAAATATGTCTAAGGTGGAATATAATTTTATTTTTGTGAAAAATTTAATGAAAAAAATTTGGAGTGGATTGTAAAAATGCAGTAGTAAGCATAAAATTTTATGTAAAATGGTTAATTAAAATTATGGAGAATAAACTTTAATTGGTTCATTGCACAAAAGAAATTAAGAAATTATGTAAAATTTCTATCTCATATTTTTTTTTCAATTTTAAACTCTAAAATGGCTGATTTAGCATGATTTGAAACTTGTTCTTTCTGGTAAATAGCTTTGTGTTTTACGTTAAAAAAGTAATAAAAAATTGCAATAAAATTTATGTAAAAATATAATTAAAAAAAGCTGATTTAATTAAAATAATTGTTAATTTAAAACAGCAATGGTTAAAAAAGTTAAATTAAAAAAAAAAACAATAAAACACTCTAATTTAATTCACAAACTATTGAGTGATATACTAACCAAAAAAAGAAAGAAAAAAGTCCTTGGAAGAGTAAAAAATGAATGGCAAGGTAATGCATGTTATGTTATCGACGAAATACCTGGGTCATTACGTAATAAATAGATCCAATCCACATGCTGCTGTTTCATGATTCATTCTCCCTCAAACACAAACAACAAATTCTATTATTCCTCTCCATTTGACAAGGTAATTTATTAAATTTCTTTTTCTATGAAATGCCATAGATCTGTTATTCTATTATATGCTGCAGTTTCAGATTCTTCATTTACTCTCCTGTCCTTTCTTTGCATGCTCGTGTAGAAACCAACTGAATAATTTGATGGAATGCCCTCTGGATCTACGATTTCTTTTTTTTTTTTTTTTCATGTGTCTCAGAATTGAAAATTATAGATCTCTTAATTTATCTCATCATAAGGAATCATTCTATTCTGCGACATTATTGTCAAAACGTCACCTAATAATAGTGTAATATACACATACAAATCAAGGACTTTGAATCTGTGAAACGGTTATAAGCATTTGAAAGTGATTATATATGTTGTTAAATGTTATTGTGTTGTTTGATATTGATCTGTGTATAGGGTGCTGTGAGAGAGAAAAAAAATGGTGAAGGTTTGTTGCATTGGAGCTGGGTATGTTGGAGGACCCACCATGGCCGTGATTGCGTTGAAGTGTCCTAAGGTTGTGGTAACTGTGGTGGATATATCCTCCCAGAGAATCAATGGGTGGAACAGCGATCACCTTCCGATCTATGAGCCGGGGCTTGATGATGTGGTGAAGCAGTGCAGGGGGAAGAATCTGTTCTTCAGCACCGATGTGGAGAAGCATGTCTCAGAGGCTGATATAGTGTTTGTGTCGGTGAACACCCCAACAAAAACTCATGGTCTTGGAGCTGGCAAAGCAGCTGATTTGACATACTGGGAGAGTGCTGCGAGGATGATTGCTGATGTTTCAAAATCAGATAAGATTGTGGTTGAAAAATCCACGGTCCCTGTGAAGACAGCAGAGGCAATTGAGAGGATCCTGACTCACAACAACAAAGGCATCAATTTCACCATTCTCTCGAACCCAGAATTTCTTGCTGAGGGCACAGCAATTGAAGACCTATTCAAACCAGATAGAGTCCTAATTGGAGGGAGGGAGACCCCGGATGGGCAAAAGGCCATACAAACTCTGAAAGAAGTGTATGCAAATTGGGTACCTGAGGAGAAAATCCTGTGCACCAATTTGTGGTCTGCCGAGCTCTCAAAGCTTGCTGCCAATGCCTTTCTGGCACAGAGAATCTCTTCTGTGAATGCCATGTCAGCACTCTGTGAGGCAACCGGTGCTGATGTGGCACAGGTGTCCCACTCCATTGGGACAGACTCAAGGATTGGTCCAAAGTTCTTGAATGCCAGTGTTGGTTTTGGTGGGTCTTGCTTCCAGAAGGACATAATGAACTTGGTGTATATCTGTGAGTGCAATGGGCTTCCTGAGGTGGCAAATTACTGGAAGCAAGTGGTTAAGGTGAATGACTACCAAAAGACAAGGTTTGTGAACCGTGTTGTGTCCTCAATGTTCAACACAATTTCAAACAAGAAGATTGCAATTCTTGGTTTTTCTTTCAAGAAGGACACAGGTGACACTAGGGAGACCCCAGCAATTGATGTGTGCAAGGGGCTATTGGGAGACAAGGCCAAGTTGAGTATATATGATCCTCAGGTCACTGAAGACCAGATCACAAAGGACCTTTCGATGAGGAAGTTTGATAAGGACCATCCTGCTCATCTTCAACCTCCAAGCCCCACTTCCATAAAGCAAGTATCTGTGGTTTGGGATGCTTATGAGGCTGTCAAGGATTCACATGGTCTTTGCATTCTCACTGAGTGGGATGAGTTCAAGAAGCTTGATTACCAGAAAGTTTATGACAGCATGCAAAAACCAGCATTTATATTTGATGGCAGGAATGTTGTGAATGTGAAAAAGGTCAGGGAAATTGGCTTTATAGTTTACTCCATTGGCAAGCCACTAGATCCATGGCTCAAGGACATGCCTGCAGTGGTGGCTTAAAAGGAGAAACACACTTTCTCCAGACAATGCATGCCATCCCATTCTTTTTCTTATAATTGCATTTTTCTTCCACTTGTTTATTTCTTTATACTTGATTCTGTGGTTTTAGCTAGGTAAAACTTCCTAATTTCTTGGCATGCCTTTATCTAATAAACTAGCATGGAGCCCTGATTCTTGCATAGGCTCAGTTGCATTTGTTGATTCTTATACAAAAATGTGTTTTGCAATGATGTAGATAATAAAATCAATAATTCTTTTCCTGCTCATCCGCTTCAGCTTTTTATTTCCTTCACTGTACCTGCTGCCAAATTTATTTCTAGACGTACGGAATTCGGTTCTTCCTGCCACCCAGAAGTGTTCCATGTTTTTTCTCTGTTATCTGGTTAATCATCAATTTATTTATATATATTATAAATATTTTTAAATGTTAAAATCAAATATATAAAGTGAAAACTTTTTTATTATTACTATAATTATTGGAAAAACTTTTGCAAGATTTTTAAAAAATACAATATCAAATATAAGATGAACAAAAATATATAATGTAGTTTCGATATTTGTATGAAGTTTGAAATGATTTTGTAATAATTAAATATTAAATGACTAATTAATTTCAAATAAATTATATAGAATAAAAATAATTTATATGTATGAATATAATTAAAAAAATAATTGAAAGTGAGAAGAATATACTATTTTTTTTTGAACGAAGAAAATAATTTAAAAATTATGTACTGTGAATTATATAATTTGTGAATAAATTCCTGTAATTTTAGTTTGTTTAAAAAATAACAAAAGGAACAATAAAATGTTGAAATAAATTATTGTTTTGATTTTAATAAAATAAGTATTTATAAACATATTTTTGTTGTTATGTTTATGATGATTTTTAAAAAAAAAAAATGTATTTGATTTTAAATAATTGACGCTTAAAACTAAAATTAGTGTGTATAAATTATAAATTAAGAAAGTTAAATTAAGAGATGATTGATGTAAGGCCTAAAAAAAAAAATATAATAAAATAAATAATAATAAAACTAATAAATAAAAATATAACAAATAGTGTGCACATGTGGCAGCATAGGATAGGTTGAATAATATTAGTAAAGTAAAAATACTTAACCTTCTAAAACCCACATTTAATTTGTGTTTCTGAAGAACAGTTCCCTCTTTTCTTTCAAACACTCTCTCTTTTCTTCTATGCTTTACCACTCCTTCCATCTCAAACTCAGATTCTTGATCCTTTGCTTGTTGAACAGAAGATACCTAGCTGATCAAGGTTTCAAGAGCAACCTTTCTACCGATTGAATTTTCGTTTTCCCAATTGGTAAGAAAAAAAAAACCCCTTTCTTTCTTTTCACCTAGGGTTTTAATCATATGAAACAAAATCTGGGTGCATGTGACCCATTTCACGTTTCTCAAATTTTTTTAGCTTCTATTAGGTTCTAAAAATTGTATTCTATCATCAAATTGATGATCTATAGGTACCGTAAGGGTTTCCATAGGACGCAGGACATCTCTAGCCTTCTTAAGCTTGGTTGCCTACACTAAAGGTAAGGGGAGCTAGTTTTATTTCTTATTTTTATTGTGTGATGTGAATGAATGACAAATTTTGTAGTGATATGTTGTTGGAAGCATGAATTTGATTCTAACAGTATCATACCAATTATTTTTAAAGTTAGTTCTACTATAATTTAGTTATGATTTTTGTTTCGTTTTTTTTACTACTTTTAGAAGTATTTAGGGGAAAAATCATTTTTAAAATGTTCCTTAATCTTTCTATACGTGGGCACCCTTTTGTGGTGTAGAAATCAAAGGTGTATTGAAATTATCAAAAAAAAAAAAAAAGAAAAAGAAGAAAACAAAACAAAAGTAGTTTAAGAATTGAACCCAACCGTGACTTTTGACTTGAGTTATAAAATGATGATTCCATTTGTTTAGTTAACAAACTATAACATCCATGATTGAATAATCTTACGTGTTAATGTCACAAAGCTATCATCAAATGCAAGACTTACCGATATCAAGAATCATAAATTTGACTATGAAAAATTGAATTAGAAAAATTAAAATGCCGCGACGTTCTTTTGACATGAAACCAGATTCCTTTGGTAGATTTCAAATTAGGATTATATGTTAATTTATTATTGGCTTATTCTAGTCTCCATAAATTTATTTTCACAGAAAGAGATTATTTTCTTATAAATTTAGACAATTTACTCACATTGCTTACATCAAATACCTAACTGATTTAGAATGATGAAATTGGTTCCATGTGCTGTGTAAACTGATGGTGTTTTATTTACGGTTTCAGCATTGGTTTCAGCATTGTTTTAGTTGTTGTTTTAGCACTATTTCTGTCCTATTTTAATTACTGTATCTGCTGTAAAAAAAAAAAATACTGTTGTAATTACTGTATCTGCTGTAAAAATACTGCTGTTTGATTGCTGTTACTGTTTTAAAAACCTTGCTGTTTGATGTTGCTGTCAAGAAGGTTTACTGTTGTTGTATTGGCTGTTTTATGCATTCTTTGTTGGCTGTTTCAGCACTTAAATCATTGTTGTTTTTTTTGTACAATTGTGGATTGTTTCAGCATTGTTTTCTTTTTGTTTTACACTAATAAATTATGTTGTTTGATGTTGTTTTGGGACACTATTATTACTGTTTGCTATTTGTTTTTTTTTTATCACAATACTATATCCAATGCTTGATGTTTGAGTTAAAATTATACACTAAAATGAAAGGAATTATGAAATGGTTATAAGTCTTGATTGGTGTGAAACTTTAAGAGGAATTATTCATTCAAGAGGTATATCCTGTGATTTAAAGTGGTCGGATTGAATATGAAAGTAAGATCTCTAGGTGAGATCATTTAGTGTATTGAATGAATGGTGAGAGACTTCCATATGGGGGGTTATCCCTAACACTCTAACGGTCTTTCATTCTCACTTAGAGAGGATTGACGCGGGTGGTGAGAGTAGTGGGAGGTCCTAGGGTAGGCGCTATCACTGGAGGTCTATTCCGCGGTAACGGACTAGCCTTGTGTGTGGTCGGGTGAAACCCCTCGGCAATGGCTTTGCAAAGCAGTAGAGGCCACCACAAGTGCACAACCCGCCCCAGCTCTACATTCATTCCAAGTCCGGACGTGTCTAGAATCTTAACATGATAGGATACTTGTCTTGATGAGTTTTATGAAATAAATGCTTATGTTTATGATGACTAAGGTGTTTATGTGTGTATGAATATTCTTGGAAATGATAGATTGGTTGGAAATGAATTTATGATTGTTTGAGACTTAGCTCACCCTTGCACTTGTATGTTTGTGTTTGTTTGCCTTCCCCCTTGCGATGATCATCCAATCCTTTGGATGTGAGCAGTAGGTGATGATGTATCTTTGGAGCAAGCGTTGGAGACTGAGGAAGACCCAGCCCCTAGTGCTTAGGATCTCTATTAGCTCCTAGTTTAGATGATCTTTATTCTGAAAGACTATTAGCATTTATTTACTTTGATCTGTATTTTGGAAAACAATCTTTAGGACCCTTTAATATTTAGCTAGCTTTGTATTTTGAACAACTTGGAAACTTGTACTTTGTCCTTCTTTTCGTTTTAATTTCCCATCTATTTTGGATGACTGTAATTTATACTTATATTGTCATCTACTACTCTTAACTGCTTTCTATTATCATGATTTAATGCATTCTACATATATACATAGCTATATATTTTGGGATGTTACAATTGATAATTGGATTGCTTGATGTTGTGAATAAAAGTTTAGTAAACTATGGAGGAGTGTGTTGTTTGTGCATTATTTATGCTTTTAGTTTGTTTTAAGAGATTTCTTGTTTATTAGTGGAAAGGTATTCTTAATTACCGAAACCATGAAGTATAAGTTCAATATGAAGACAAAATAAAATAAATAAATAACACGCATTCGTTAAATATATCAAATAATGGTAATGAAATAAACTTTGTTAAATGAAACATAATTAATGGTGAGAAGTGGATGTCCATATTGTTTTTTAGACATATTCTTTTTGTATGTTCTAATTATTATACGAATATTTTTTATTAATTATGTTTTTTTCTTAAATTATATTTTTTTTCTTATTCGGTTTGACTTAGGTTTGTTTTTTGATATTTTTTTCATTTGTTGATTTCAACATAGTATCTTGGTAATGTAAGAAGTTCAATAATGTTAGAAAATTATGCACAATTCCTTTTAATCGGATTTGTGAGAGAAATATATAAACGTAGAATAATGATACTCAAATTAAACTTTTAAAATTATACTGTAAATATATTATTGGTAAAAAAAAAAAGTTTAGAAACAAATTCACTTTTTTCTCTCTTAGCTTGTTCTTACCTATGTCTTCTCTACTTATTGGAATGAATTATAAAGGAATACATTACATGTATTTATAAGTGTACAGAAGCAATATTTTCCATTCACTACATTTTTCTATTTTTAAGTTTTCTAAAATATTGTTGACTTTCTCTTTTGTGAAACCAAGAATTAAGCATCCCTAATTTTCTCTCAACGGAGGATGCAATTCTTGGTTTAGTTGACCAATTCTAACAATCTCCCACTTGAAGACTGATTTTAATCTGTCTTCACACCTTGATCATTACATCAATCTTCTGTAGTCTATTATTGTAGCAAGCCAACTAAAGTTGAACACAATTTCAGTTTGTTAATGGTTATCACTTTTGTTAACATGTCTGCTGGATTCTTACTTCCGAGAATCTTTCTCAATGTTAGCACCCCATCTTCAAGTAAAGATCTAATGAAGTGATAATGAACATCAATATGTTTTGTCCTAGAGTGAAATGTTGAATTCTTTGCCAAATGTATTGCACTCTGACTATCACTGTGCAAAACACTCATCTCTTGGATGAATCCCAACTCTGTTAACAATCCCTGAAGCCATATTAATTATTTACTGGCTTCTGTTACTGCTACATACTCAGCTTCTGTAGTGGATAAAGCAACAATCTTTTGCACCTGTGACATCCAACTAACAGCTGTAGTACCAACAGTGAAAATGTAACCAGTAGTACTTCTTCGGTGATCTACTTCACCTCCAATGTCTGCATCTACGTAACCTTGTACTTTTAACTCTCATTTGCTAAAGTACAAACACTTCTCTATAGTGCCTCGTAGATATCTCAAAATCCATTTAACAGATTTCCAATGAGCTTTACTTGGATTTGACATAAACCTACTAACAACTCCCATTGCATGACCAATGTCTGGCCTTGTACAGACCATCACATACATTAAACTTCCAATAGCTGAAGCATACAGAATTTCAGCCATGGACTCCTTTTCCTTCTCTGTCTGAGGAGACTGTTCTTTGGATAGACGAAAATGACTGGCCAAAGGTGTGCTAACTGCTTTGGCGTCTCTCATGTTGAATCTCTGAAAACACGATTAATGTACTCTGCTTGAGATAACTGCAAAATACTCTTTTGCTTATCTCTTATGATTTGCATTCCAAGGATCTTTCTGCTAAACCCAAATCCTTCATGTCAAATTCTTTTGATAATTGTTGCTTCAAATTTCTTATCTCGTCCATATCTAAACCAGTTACTAACATATCATCAACATAAAGTAACAAAATGATATAACTGGACTTATATTTCTTGAAGAAACAACAGTGGTCGGCATTACACTTTTGGAAACCCTCCATGTGCATGAAGCTTTCAAACTTCTTATACCACTGTCTTAGAGCTTGTTTCAAACCATACAAGCTTTTCTTTAATCTACACACCATGTTCTTTTTTCTTTCTTCTAAGAAGCCTTCAGGTTGATGCATGTAGATCTCCTTATCTAAGTCTCCATGAAGAAATGCAGTCTTCACATATAATTTCTCAAGGTATAATCCTTCACTGGCAACAATACTTAAAACAGATTTGATGGTATTGAGTTTTACAACTGGAGCAAAGATTTCAGTGTAGTCAACTCCTTCCTTTTGCTGAAATCCTTTGACAACTAGTCGGGCTTTGTATCTCTTGGACCCATCATGATTCTCCTTCACCCGATACACTCATCTATTGTGAAGTGTCTTTTTCCCAACAGGTGACTCTACTAGTTCCCATGTCTGGTTGGACATTAAAGACTTCATTTCATCTTTCATGGCAAGCTCTCACTTACTAGCATCAATCATCTGACATGCTTCCTCATAATTTCCAGGCTCTCCTTCATCAGTTAACAATATATAATTCAGATATTATCTATTAGGTACGTGAGGTCGAGAAGACCTTCGCAAAACAGGCGCTAGAATAGAAAGTTCTGGTGTGTCAAGTTCTTCATTATCATTATTTTCACATGATTCCTCTGACCGAGGAGTCTCAATTACATGAGTTTCTGGGACATCATCCATATTTACATACACTGGTCTACTTTGTTCTGAGTTGTTATTACATGTGTTGTTCCTGTCCTTATACATTACATTTTCATTGAATATCACACCTCTACTACAAATCATCTTTTGATTTTCATTATCCCATAACCAGTAGCCAAACTCATCTTCACCATAATCGATGAAAGCGCACTTCTTCGATTTAGGATCAAGCTTATTTCTTCCTTGATCACTAATGTACACATATGCTATACAACCGAAAATTTTGAGATGTGATAGTTTTATCTCTTTACCACTCCATACCTCTTATGGTATTTTGTGCTCCAATGGAACCGACGGACCTTGGTTGATTAAGTAAGTTGTTGTGTTGACTGCTTTTGTCCAGAACTGCTTTGGTAAGCCTGATTGCAAACGCAAGGTTCTGGCTCTCTCTGTCAATAATATATTCATACGCTCTGCCACACCATTGTGTTAAGGCGTACCTGGCACGGTCCTCTCCACTCTGATCCCGTGCTCATAGTAAAACTTCTTAAATTTAGTATCTTCATATTCACCACCATTATCCGATCTAAGCTTTTTTATCTTTAATCCTGTCTCATTTTCTACCATGGCTTTCCAAATTTTGAAAGCTTCAAATACTTCATACTTATTTTTAAGAAAGTATGTCCATACCTTCCAAGAGTGGTCATCAATAAAAGTCACAAAGTATTGCTTACCACCAATGGATAAGACAGTTGTTGGACCCCAAACATCAGAGTGAACAAGCTCAAGTCTCTCTTTCTTTGGGATTCTTCCACTTCTTTGAAAGCTTACTCATTTTTGCTTTCCAAGTATATAGTCTTCACACATGTCAAATTCTATTGACCGAAGACTTGGTAGTTTCCCCTTTGAGTGCATGATCCTCATCCCTTTCTCACTTATATGACCTAACCTCCGGTGCCATAGGTTAGGATTTTCATTCATTGCAATTGTAATCAAATGACAATACTCGTATCTAATGGTAAGGCAGCTGTCACAAAGCTTCTTGAATCTCTCCCAATACTCGTATAAGCTCTCTCCACCAAGCTGCCTAATCCCAGTGATGTCTTTTCTGATAGTTGTGGTTCGGGATGCTGGGAAAAACTTTGCTAAGAACAACCTCTTCATATCATCCCAACTGGTGATGGCTCTAGGTGTTAGGCAGGACATCCACTCCCTTGTTGCATCCTCTAATGAATAAGGAAATATCCTTAAGAAGACTTGATCCTCAGGAACATCTTGAGGCCTCATGGATGAACACACATAGTGCAAATCTTTTAGATGCTTATGCGGACACTCACCTGCAAGGCCATGAAACTTGGGCAACAAATGGATCAGTCCAGTCTTGAGAACAAATGGTACGTCCTCATCAGGATATTGGATACACAAGCTTTCATAACTGAAATCAGGTGCAACCATCTCCCAAAAAGTCCTCTCGCGAGGTGGAGGTTGTGCCATATTGTTCTCAGTGCGAAAAACAACAAAATCAGAATCAGAATCAGATGCAGATGTAACAGATGCAGTATGCACAAAGTATTCAGCAGTGGATTCAGATTCAACAGTAGGATGCATAGTGTCTAATGGAATTGACTCAAAAGTAGACTCTAAAGATAAATTCCTAAAATGCCTAGCTAACCTATGAAAAGTCCTATCAATCTCAGGATCAAAGGATGGTATGAGTCCAGGATTTCCTCTAGTCATGCACCAAGTCACAACANCCTATTACCATGAAACGATAGCACAAAAATTCAAAACACAGAAAACAACACAAGACAACACAACTCACACAAANGCAAACACAACACAAGACTCAAAACTGAACCGTTGATCCCCGGCAACGGCGCCAAAATTTGATGGGTGTCGCGACCCATACAAATTTGATTGCAATTTAGAAATGCAGTATAATGCTAGGGAATGACCCCTACGTCGTCTCTCAAGGACCAACTGCGGTTCAGAGTCAAGTCTAACACGAAAAGGGGGGGTTTGAAAAGTGTTTTTGTGAATACGAATAACTAAATTAAAATGAATGGACATTAAACTCAATTGTGTAAGTTAGAAAACATCAAGATAAAATAAAGTGCTAAACCCAACATTTCAACAAACAATTATCTAAACACAATTAAGACTATTAAAATGCAACACTAAATTAGNGGAATCAAATGCAACTAATCCTACTATGCAAATTAATGCAAAACAAGAGATAATTAAACATGCTTTTTCATCTATCAATTATGTGACCAATATTCATCTACCAATTGAAATTGAAAGGTGCAAATAACTTGAGAAACCCCCTTGGGCCGTGAGCTCCTAGCCCACCAAGGTCCAATTTCAATTTTGACTTTTCTTCCTTAAATGAACATGCAAGGTGTGTTGACTTCTTATCCATGTGCTCCATACTTCAAGACAACAAACATATGCCTTCCACATCAACTAAAACCATTCACCACTCCTTGCATGCAGCAAAATAAAATTGAAACCACACTAAGCCAAGCAATTCACGTAAACAATGCAAAGGGTTACAAGAGAAATTGCTTCCAAACCAAAGGGTAAAAGGATTCAACCTCAAATGCTACTTCCAATGTGCCAAGTAAGCAAAACCCAAGGAAAACATACAACAAACACTCCATTCCCTTAGGATTTCTTGGCTGAAACAAGCTTTAAGACAAAACTTAAAGAGGAAATGTTCCCTTAGTCAAAGGTAGCTCCATGTGTGCTTGGCCAAATCGGGTAAAAAATTAATTACACCTTCTCTCTTCCTTCTCCACTCCAAATTCGTTTTTTTCTTCAATAAACCAACATCCAAATTGTTTCTTCCATCTCCAAACCGTGAACACACTCCAAGGAACCCAAAGCTCAATTGCCAAATGATTCAAGAACAATAAAACCAAGTTCTACCTTCATAAATCCAACTTCAAAACACACTTTTCTTCAACTTTTTGACCCAAACAAAACCAAACCCCTATGCTTC
>NC_028357.1:15377007-15435650 GCF_000741045.1 Vigna radiata var. radiata
TTCCCAACATCAAAAACAAAATGCTAGAAGAAAATGGCTCAAGAATACAATACCCATNCACCAACTTAAGCCTTTTTCACTACCAAACTTGACAACAACTCCATTTTCATCCTCCAATCCAAGAAACTCAAAGTAAAAACGAGATTACTGCAGCAAAATGATGATAAAACCAAAATGGACAATGGGTCTCCCTTCCACCAAAGAAACCACCATGAAAAAGCAAAGAACAAGCTTTAAACTCAAGCATTCAACCTTCAAAATGAAAATCTAAAGAGAGAAATGGTAGAGCTTTATTCCATGAAGCAAGAACAAACATTGTTGCAAACAATAGAAGAAGAAAAACGTGATCTTGGTCCATTAAAGCTCAAAAACGAAAATGGCACACCAAAGCTCCAAAGAGAGAGTTCATACATGCAAAGTCAAAGCAAAAGTGTAGAATGAGTGAGTTGTGTGTGGTCTCGGCAATTGTCCTAGGAAATACCGTTCCCTTCTCAAAATAGGTGGGGTCCACCTCCTAAAATCCTAGGGTTTTGGTGCCAAGTGTCCCACACATTGGGTTCCACAATATTTGCCACAAAAGGGCCTAAATGCACTTAATCTAATTAAGGTTTCTAAAACAACGAAATTACAACTTTATAAAAATGGAAATGGCTAAATGTTGAGTCTTGAATGATCATGCCACCATCCCTAATGCTCCAAATGATGTTTCCCAAAATTTCCCTACAACCAAAATACACTTAATCAGCTCAGAAAACCCAAATTAGCACAATTACGAATTTCCGACCAAATTAAGCAGAATTCGGAAAACGGAGAAATAACAGACAATTAAACACAATTCTCTGGTTTATTTAAGTGCAATAAACTAAATATAGTTCAAGAAATAACCACTCATCAGTGCCACTCTTCCTACCACGGGCAATTGTCATTGCACCCTTTGAAATGTTCCAATTATCATCATGGAAGATTGTTGTGTAGTCATCATTGGCCAATTGGCCTACTGAGATTAAGTTCTTTGTTAGGTCGGGAATATGTCTAACATTTTTCAATTCCCATATAAACCCATTTAACTTAATCTTCACTGCACCTTTACCAACAATCTCACAAGATTGCTCATTACCAAGGTAAACTTTTCCAAGGTTTCCAGGAACATAATTCTTGAAGAATTCTTTCTGTGAGGTGACATGAAAGGATGCTCCAGAGTCTAACACCGAAGAATTTTCCTTGTTCTCTAAAGAACATATCAATGCATCTTCTCCTCCTGAGGTTGAAGCAACATTTGCTTCTGCTTTATCCTCGTGATTCTTCCGTGCACTCTTGCACTGTTTTTTGTAGTGTCCTACCTTTCCACAATTCCAACACTCAATTGTCTTTGATTTTGGAAACTACAGTGATTATTAGAATTGGACCTTCTTTCCTTGGATCTTCCACGTCCATATCCTCTATTCCAACTTCTTCCTCTTGACTCTGTATGCAAAATTGAAGAGGTTGAAGATTCTCCTGACTCTTTTCGTCAAATCTCTTCACTAAGAATCAAATCACGAACATCATCAAACTTCAATTTATTACTACCTGATGAGCTACTCAGCTGTGACTGTAGTATTCCAACTTTCCGGTAGAGAAGACAAAAGTATCAAGGCTCGTACTTCATCATCAAATTTGATTCCAACTGAACTAAATTGAGTTGTGACTATATTGAGTTCATTGAGATGTTGCGCTACCATTGCGCTATCTGACAACCGCAAATTAAATAACTACCTCATCAAATGAACTTTGTTTGAGGCTGACGATTTTTCATACATACATGAAAGAGTTGTCATAAGACCCACTGTGGTCTTTTCTTTTGCAATATTAAATGCAACATTGCGGGATAATGTTAATTGAATAACTCCGAGAGCTTGTCGGTGGAGAAGAATCCAATCTTCATCCTTCATGTTTTTTGGTTGATGCCCCGAGAGAGGTTGATATGGCTTTTTCTGATACAAATAATCTTCAATCTGCATCTTCCAAAAGCCAAAGTCCATATCATCGAACTTCTCAATTTTTATCTTTCCTTCATTTGCAGCCATTTCTCCCATTTAAATCTGACTCCCTTTGAACTGATGATTATAATAATAGCAACCGACTCTGATCAGTTGTTAGGAAATTATGCACAATTCCTCTTAATCAAATTTGTGAGAGAAATATATAAACGCAGAATTATGACACTCAAATTGAACTTTTAAAATTATATTGTAAATATATTATTGATAAAGAAAAAGTTTAGAAACAAATTCACTTTTCTCTCTCTGAGCTTGTTCTTGCTTATGTCTTCTCTACTTATTAGAATGAATTGTAAAGGAATACATTACATGTATTTATAAGTGTACATAAGCAATATTTTCCATCCACTACATTTTCCTATTTTTAAGTTTTCTAAAATATTGTTGATTTTTTCTTTTGCGAAACCAAGAATTGAGCATCCCTAATTTTCTCTCAACGGAAGATGCAATTCTTGGTTTAGTTGACTAATTCTAACAAATAAAACAAGTGTAGCTCCATCAACATCATGTGTTGTAATTATTTGCTAAAAATGTAGTTATAGTAAAACAATTGGACCTAAAGAAACCATAAATTACAAATGTATAACATAAGAGAACTTAAAAAGACAATTATGCATGCTAACGACATCTTTCTTTAATATTGCATTTCTAAATCTCCTTACAAAATTTTTTGTAATGTAATATACATGCACATAATTGTTGTTTCGACCACTATCTTCTCTAGAATATGTGTTTTTGATTGACTCATAACAATCAAAAATCATATAAAGGTCATTTTGTAGAGAAATGTATATTCAGGAAAAAAAAACCATGCATCAACAATGTCACCTTCTACCAAACAAATGCAATTGGTAAATTGGTAATTTGTTGTTGCGGACATCTTTCACAATTGTGATCAATAACGTCCCTCTATATTTATCATACAAGAATGTCATATCACCTGGTAATTGATTTGTAACCATCAATGCATGTTTTGCATGTTCAAAAGACCTTTTTGAAGATGAAGTGTTCCTTATCCAACTGGTTGCCTTAGAAAACTGTTTGGTGAATTTATAAAATTGTGTAGAATAAACTTTAATTGGTTTGAAAGGGAAAAGAAATTAAAAAATTATGTGAGCTGAAATATTAAATTATTTATGTAAATTATAAATATTTTTAAATGTTAAAATCAAATATATAAAGTGAAAAGTTTGTTATTGCTATTATAGTTTAGGACTTAGGGAGTGAGCATGGTAGGTGTAGTTTTTGGAATTTACCATAATCACACCTCAATTCATCTAAGTGGATTATAAATTTTTTTGATGGTCATATGTCCCTTGAATTTTGTATTTCTTATATAAAAAATATGGTGATCCTCCTATTAAAGAAAATTATTGTATAACTGTTTATCTTAGACGGTACATATTCCAATGCTTTCATTGTGACTTTAGAGTAGACATGACTAACAACTATTGTAATTGTGACCTACCTATTTTTGTTGGTGAAGAATTTTTAACAATGAGTATATGTTGTCATCACCATAAAAGAGATTATGCAGTTTCTTGTTTTCTTCAGTATTAAGTTTATGGACTCACCGAGATTGGTAGTCATGTATTGTCACTGTTGGCCACTGCTCCATGCAAGAGTCCACTTGTCTTTAAGGGTATAGTTCATTTGTGGTGTTGCCTCAATATCTTCCTTTATGATTATGTTGTGATTAATGCTGTCAAAACGGGTCATCCGGCTTGACCTACCACGGGTTGGTCATTTAGTGAATCAACTCAACCCGACTCATTTATTAGTGAGTCAGAAAAATTTGAATCTAATCTGGGTTGGTGGGTAAATAGGTTGGCTCGCTGGTTTATTTAATTACAATTTTTTTAAAAATAAAAAATTATAAACTTTTTGTAATTCAAATCTAAACAAATTTCACTCCCAAAAAATTATGTTAAACTGAAGACAATTCAAAATAATAATAAAAAGTACAATATAATCCAAATGTCATCCAAAAACAAACACAAAAAACGTACAAATAAGTTTCTTATATTCATCATTTTCGTGTTCCTTATCCATTTACAATATTATAGAATCTTGAATGGATAAATCCACAATATTTTGCTCTCTTGAATCATCTTCTTCTTTATCCCCATCTACAGGTCAATAAAAAAAGTGTTAACTAATAATATTGAAACACAGAGTAGGAAATAATTAAATAAATTTCATAGTACTAATAATAATGTTACATGTTAATTTAAAACCATGTAACCAATTTTGAGTTAAAATGAGTGCCTCAACATTCTCTGGAAGAATAGAGGAATGATATTTAGTTAGCACACGAGAACCAAGACTAAAGGCAGACTCACTAGAAACTATTGTGATTGGAATGCTAAGAATGTCACAAGCCATCTTAGATAAGTTTGGATATCGATCTCGACGATCCCTCCAATAACTCAATACATCCAACTTATCAAAAAAATTTGGATCAAGATTCCCTTCATCTAAATAAAGGTCCAATTCAGACCTTCTAGTGTCATTAACATGTTGGCTCAAATAATCCACATATTCCTAAAACATCATGAAACATATTTAATATGTCATTCATCATAAGTAAGAAATAAAATAAAATAAGTTGAGAATTGAAAACTTACATCAAATGCATCCTTCAGCAGCTCATCATTAGTAAAAGAAGGTTGTTGTGTTGGAAGAGAAACTTGAGAACTTGAAGTGTTTGACTCAATTGAATTTAATTTGACATATTCTTCAAACAACTTATACATGTTATCCTTTAAAAATTAATCTTTTCTTCACAAGTAGAAAGATTAATCTTTCTATAACAAAATTAAATTGCTTCAAACTTCATTTGTTGATCAAGAATAGTCGTAATAGGAAGAATGTCACAATATTGATCCCAATACTTACTAAACTTGTTCATCAAACTCAATGACATATCTTTAATCATCGGATCGTCACTTTTAACACTATCCTGCCATAAACATTCAGTTTTCCAAACTTGCATGAAGTAACAATTAGAAGTTGGATAAGAAGAACCTGAAATCAAATTAGTCATTACATAAATTGGCTTCAAGAACTCACACATTTTTTGATCCCTTTTCCACTCATCATTTGAGAGACAGTGAACATAATTTCTATCACGGATAGCCAAGCTTCCAAAGGGACGTCAATATCTAATTGCACTCTCAAGCATAAGATAGGTAGAATTCCATCTAGTAGGAACATCCATTTTCAAACCTACTTTGGAATCAATACCCCTTACTTGCATAACACATTCTTTAAATGCAATTTTTCTTGCCTCTAATCCTCTCACATATTTTATACTTTCTCTAATCTTTTGCAAAGCATCAGAAACCACCTTTAATCCCTCTTGCACATGAAAGTAATCACCATTACGAAGCAAACTATTTTGCAATTTCAATTGCTCACTCAAAATTTTATGCAACACCTCATTGGCCCTAGCATTGTCTAATATGATAGAAAAAAAATCTTCCTATCTATTTCCCAGTCAAGCAACAAAGCAAAAAAATTTTGTGCCAAATCATGACCAGTATGTGGAGGTTCTATTTTACAAAAGGCAATAATCTTACTATTCAACTTCCAATCAGCATTAACAAAATGAGTAGTCAAATAGATAAACCCTTCTTGATTTATAGAAGTCCAACAATCAGATGTTAAACAAATTCTACTATGATATTTACACATTGCAAGTTGGACCCTCTTTGTGTTCATGAAATTTCTTTGAAATATTAGAAACAACTGTATTCCTACTTGGAACATTTACATTTGGATTTAGATATACAAGTAATTCTTTAATCCAATTATATTCAACAAAATTATATGGAAGCCCATGTTGAATAATAGCCATTAAAATAAGGTCATCTATAACTTTTTGGTCAATTTCCCTAGAGCTTAATTTCCCAGCATGATTAATTATCATTTTCCCTACATCATTGTCTTTTAATTTCTTTAGGACCAAAACTTTGACAAATGATGCCACATTGATGGGGTCCCTATTTTTGATCCACCAGTAACATATTTTGCACAACATCCATTGCATTTTGCCTTTTCTTTACCATTTTTAATACCAATTTTGGTAAAATGATCCCAAACTTTTGAAGTACTTATCCTAGGTCTCTTACTTTCTCTATCCAAATCCTTACTCTCATTCTCAATATCTTCCATGGTTGGTGGCAAAGAATCATTCAGATTATCATCTACGGTTTCAAAATTCATTTTGTCTTAAGACTCAATTACCCAAATAAAAGATACAAACAAAATATTATCAGGAGAATGTAGTAAATGTAATAAATAATATCATTATTTGAAGATAGGAATCATAAGAAACAAATTATTTCATCTACAATGTATGAACCTTGACTGAATTATGTATAGTGACATGAAATAGTATAAATAGGAAAAAGAACAAAAGATGTGGCAGTAACAGGGTTAAGCCATTTCTTTGAATTGATCCGATATTAAATGATATTAATGAGAGAAACAATATTGCTTAATGAACACAATATGTAGTAAAAGAGAGTGCATCAGAAGCCATACACAACTATACCAGATTTACATAAACAAAAAGAATAAATATGTGCAGCAAATAAATATTGTGGGAAGGAATAAATATTTTCTGTTATCACTAGTTATGTGCAAAAAATAGAATCACATATACTAATTATCCAAATATTTATGGATTATGACAGCCAGAAACTTAAACCAAAAAGCGTCAGTTTGATTCATGTTTCTGATATGTTGGCATTTCATAAGTCATTATCTCTGTTTGCTACAGAACAATCCTCAATCCCAACAGTACAAGCATACACAATAGTATTATATTATATGCAAAAGGAGGAAATGCAAAACCAACCTGAATGCAGTTGAGCACATCAACTGTTGCAACCCTTGATCCTCCTTCTTGTTGTCTCCAAATCCATTGATAAAGATTTTCTTGAAATCAAAACATCCCGCAGCGAAAATATAAATGTGTGGTCAAGACCCCAAACACAAGAGCGAAGCATATACTAGTCACACGAATAAGTATGCTTTAAGTACAACTCAAAAAGTGGAACCAACAAAACTTTTGATTCACAACACGAAAGAAAATATATATATATATATAACAATACCTACTTGCAGCTGCACAGCCAATCAACATACATAAAGATGAGATAAATAACACAATGAATATCACTAAAAATGAGGTCAAGTAATGGAGTCAAAACAATTCCAACAATCAATAAGAAAACATTAGTAAAAAAAAAAGAGAACCATTACTCAACAACATCAACAAAAAATTAAGTTTAAACTGTAACACAATTTTCCAAATGCAAAGATATCAAAAGCAGCTCCAACTTGTTCAAATAATGTATACTCAAATTGTTTAACTAAAATGAATAAACTCTTATACAAGCATGTCAGAACAGGAAAAAAATCATTCTACATCTTCAAATCCCCCACAATAGCTCTTATAATGGAAAAATAAAAGCACAACAAAAAAAAAATTCGCAAACCCCTATTTTCGTCATTATAGGGTTTTCGAAAAAAAAAGAAAAGAAAGAGAAGTGAAAAAACAAAAATGTCGAGAAAAGAGAAGAAAAAAAGGAAGGGTGTTTTACCTACTCCTTGAAGACTTTTAGTGAAGTGAGAGTGAAAGCACCGTGAAGTGAGAGTGGAGTACTGTGAGAACTATTCGCGAGAGTAAAGTTTTCTTTTTTGATATACATAGTGAGTGAAGAGAGTATATTATTTTTTAGGGTTTCATAAATAAAATAATAAATTAAAAAAATAAAATTAGGTAAGTAGGTTAGTGGACCAACCCGGCTCACCAGTTCAACTCGGATGAGCCAAGTTTAAATAAGTCGGGTTGAAATCTGACCCGCATAAAACAAATTCAATTTTTTCAAACCCAACTTAGCCCGAACCTGTGGTGGGCCGGGTTGACCTACGGATTGTGACGAATTTTGACAGCTCTAGTTGTGATAGTAAAAAACGTGTGGCTTTTTCATTCCATATGCTATAATTATTTGTTAGAAATGTAGTTAGTAAAATAATTGAACCATAAGAAACTATAAATTACAAATGATCTACATAAGAAAACTTAAGAAGACAGTTTATCAATGATGATAACATCTTTCTTTAGTATTTCATTTCTAAATCTACCCATGAAGTTTTGTGTAATGTGAAGAATGTAGTAAGAATGCACATAATTATTGTTGTTTCAACAGTTACCTTCTCTAAAATATGTGTTCTTGATTGATTCATAATGGTCGAAAATCAGACAAAGTTTGTTTTGTAGAGTAACATACCTTCGTAGGTTGTATAGGAAAAAGAAGCATACATTAGCAGTCTCATCCTTTTTTCCACAACAAATGCAATTGGTAATAACTTATTGGCCATATCATGCAACTATGACCAATAATGTCCCTTTATATTTGTTGCATAAGAATTTCCCATCAATCTAGAAAACTAGCTTACAAAATTTGAAACCATTGCTGCATGTTTTGCATGTCTAGAAGACCCTCTTGAAGATGATGTGTGTTGAGGCAAATCGACAAGTGTACTGAGTCGCACAAGTAATATAAAATGGCAAGACCAAGAATCGTATCCCAGAGGACTCTCGGTGCTAAACATTTGTGTGAAAACAAGATTAATCATGACTTAAAATAAAAAGAGATCATGGACTTGTAGTGCAAAAATAATAAAGAAAATAAAGATGCAATTGATCAATGAAAAAAGAGCACATAGATGAACGAAGGTTGATTTATATGAGATGGATATATTGTTGGGGTTAGATTTCACCAAGTTCCCTTTCACGTATATAAGAATTCTTCTTTATGCATTAATGCTAACGTCCCTTACTAAATCACTTAAACCCGATCCCTCGGTAAATAAGTACGTCCCTAATTACCAGTTCATACAATTCCTAGCATTCCTGGTAAAAAGATGTGAAGATGAAGAGGTTAAGACGACTAAGACTCATACCCTCATCCCTGAGCAATATAACCCTTAGGAGTAATTCAACAAGAACCTGAATTGAAAGGAACCTCCCGACACTCATGCAATTCATAGATAATGCTATTGTATAAGCAAGAATAAAACAAATGAATTACTCTAACAATTAATGAAAAAGCATATGGAATTAAGAATCAATTCAAATACATGAGAGTTTACAAGGTTACATCATTCCCCCAACAACAAATAGAAATTAGTTCCCCATAGACACGGGGAACTCTATGAACAATTGAAGAAAGAATGAGAAAGAAAGCCTAAGAATTGGCTAAAGAGTGTATTTCTATGTTCTTCTCTGCCAGAGATGCAAAACCTAGAGCCTCATGGTCCTTTAAATAGTGTAAGAGGCGCGCCAGACTAAGGCCCGATCCAAAAGAATCAAAACATAACTGAAACAGGGCCCGATCCATCGAAACTGCCGCTCAGGCATCGCAGGGGGGGCACTCGGGCGTAAATTGAGGGTCATGTAAGGCCCAGGCGTTTGATTTGGACGCCTAGGCTATGAAGCCCCGTCGCCCGGGTGTCGAGGGCGGGCGGACGTTGATTCTGGTCACTTAAGCTGCGCTTCTAAATGCTTGGGCTGCGCGGTTTCCCTCCTTCTGGTGCCTTTTTGACCCCTTCTGAGCTTCATCTTCTTGGTCTTTCATCTCTTCTTCCAATATTATCTCAATCTCTGTCAAAACAAGGGGAATTAGTCATAAAATCATTTAAATCAACATCAACTCTCTTATTCACACAATTTATTCAAAAAGCATGAGTCCAAGCAAGTTTTTAAGTGAAAAATGGTGCTTTTAGTATCAAAATCACATCACAAATGACAGTGTTTTAAATTGTTATCAATGTGGTCCTCGTCCAACTAGTTGCCTTGGTATATGTTTGGGTATTCATTTTCCAAATAAATCCACTTATGTAAATTTACATTGTGTTTTAGAAGGGAAAACCAATTTTTATTCGACTTTCCCATTTGTCATTAACCTTTTATGTGATCAGTTCTTTTCTAAGCCATGTGTTATTGTAGGTAACTATATATTATTGGGTCAACTTTATGTGAACCACGATGGTAGACACTAAGGTGGAAGGGTCGCTTAGATGATTTCATGGATGCATTGTCCAATCTTTTAAGACCCAACTTGTTGTGGTTTTGTGAGAATCTGGGGAAACACGTGTGTGCACACCTTCCAACTTCACAATTTCCCACTGTTGATCCTTGTGCACAAAATTGCTCTGCACCTCTAGACACAATGAACATGGACAATTACAACATAATGATTTGAAAATTGAACCTTTTATAGGCAATGTTTAACAATGTGAAAATGGTTTATGACATCTTGCACTTCTTCCTTTGTGTTGAAATGTTATCCTACAAATAGTGTTCTCAGAGGATAAAATTAAGTGTCACAGTCCAAGGCATGACCAAATTTTGGGTTGCATGCAATTTCTTTTGGTTAGGAAGTATACAAAGTGTTGTTGTGGGTAGGTGAGTGAAGCTGACATGATTTAATGTTTGTGACTTGCTTGATTGTGTTGTCCCCATCATCATCTTCAATGTTCGCAAGAATGTCATCTTCATCCTCCCTATAAGGATAGAATACTTCATTGGAAAAACCAACTTCCTAATGATTTTCTGTTGGTTATAGTGGGAGTTTTTTGTTTTGGTCTTCATCAAGGTTGATGTAAGGGCCAATTAGTAATTGGGTATTTGCATGTGGTTTTACCAATCACTAAGATCCGGTTGGATGGATGTATTGAGGTCAAATGTAGGACAATATGGTGATTGGTGGGACAATAAGTGTGGTTGGTGGTCGTATGAGAGTTGATACTAATGTGGGGCATCATAATGAGATGTTGGTAAAGGAGAGTATTATGTGGGTTGTGGTTGCGTGGACGGAGAGATGCAAACATTTTAAATGTTATATATACCTCGAGTCCAGTTTGGAGTCTAATTGAGTCATAGGTCCCAAAGAATGCCTAAACATTGTTTTCATCAATCATCTTAATGGTTATGTAATGGCTTAACCCTTCCACAAAGTTTGGTTTGGTATCAAAAGTGCATTGTTATTACCCTCTATTGTTGATCTCTATGATTTTTTTCTAAGATGTCTTGTTTCATTCTTTGTAGGAAGATACTCTTTTAAGGACAACTACTTTAGGTATTGTAAAAGAAAATGTAACTCCTTCAATGGGATATTTGTTCATCCTCATGTCATAGTGCAAATAATGTATATTGAATTCATTGTCTGGAAAAAAAACAAGTGAAATTGAGAGAAAGATTGCATAACAGAGAGGAAAAAAACTTAAATGGGTGATGATCTAAAAGAATGAAAATATGTGATTGATATTTATAATCAGCACATGTGTGGTACAACAAAGATGTTGTAACTAAAGAGAAATTACATAACATGATTATAAATTAATACGTTGGACTTAAGCATACTCAAACTTACTTAGGTCCAACTTAGCTTCACCTAGCTTGACTTGAACCTTTTTACTTGACTCAACTTGGCCTAATTTGGGTTACCCGACTAGAACCAAACTAATGTAAGCTTCGCCCTAGTAAACCCATCCTAATGTGTGTTTGATGTCAAACCCATCTTGACATGTGTTCAACCCAGTCAAACTTAGTTTGACCTACACTTGGCTTAATCCATCTTAATTCATCTTGACTTGAGCTTGGTTCGTCCCAACCAAGTCTAACCCATCCAAACATGGGCTAGGCACAACTTGACCCAAACTAATCTAAGTTTGACCTAACTAAGTTTGAACTTGACATAGGCTTGACCAATTCAATCTTATTTTGATATGGGTTTGACCTTACCTAACTTGCTCAGGCCTAGCTTGATAAAACCTAAATTGAGCTTGACTCCACTTGACTTTTCCTTGTATGACTTTGACCCAACATGCCTTTCTCGACCTAGGTCATTTGAGTTGACTTAACTTGATATAGACCTTGCTTTACGTGGAATCATGCACACTCAAACTTACCTAGATCCTTATCAAATCAACTCAACTCAACTTGAACCTTTTCGACTTAGTTTAACTTAGCTTGACTTGGTCTTAATCTAATTTTACCTAACCTAGATTTATTCTAATTTAACTTAACTTGATGTGAATTGAAACTAACCGAACTTGATGTGTGCCTACATCGATTCAACATGTTGTAGATCTATTGAAACGTCTCTAATAACATAGTGAAACAAAATAATATTGTTTTCTAAAGATTAAAAACAATATTAATTTGGTAAAAATAAAAATTCAAAGACATTGAAAGGCTTTTAAGCTAAAATAAAAAAGTTGATGATTGAGACATGGCATGGGAGGTGGATGCAAGAAGTGGAAACTGACGTTAGTTTATTATTTATTTGTTTATCATTTATTTGCAATTTTGCGATCCACACGGCACTTACTTCCTCCTCCGTCGTGTAGATTCACCAAATTGACGACGCATCAGGTGCAGTGATGGCAGGAGCAACGAGCCTGAACCTCTGGGGCATATTATCGGAATCGAAACGCATAATCGACGCCCACTCTCGCCACTTCCTCGCCCTCTCCGTCATCTTCCTCCTCCCTCTCTCCTTCTCCATCATCGTCTCTCCCTTCCTCTTCCCTCTCTTATTCCCTTATCAATCTCAGAACACACACCTCCAACTCCATTCCCAAACCCCAACCCTAACCCCCTTCTCTCTCCCTCTCATCCTCTTCCTCCTATCCCTCCCCCTCTTCTCCCTCTGCGCCCTCGCCTCCATCACCCACAGCGTCTTCCACGGCTTCTTCGGCCGCCCCGTCAAACTCCCCTCCGCCCTCCTCTCCATCCCCCCTTCCCTCCCCCGCCTCATAGCCACCACCTTCATCTCTCACCTCATCCTTCTCTCTCTCTCCCTTCCCCTCCCTTTCCTCCTCCGCCGCCTCTCCCTCGCCTCCCCACTCCTCCTCACCGCCTCAACACTCTTCATCCTCGCCCTACTCCTTGCCCTTCTCTACCTCCGCGTCTCCTGGTCTCTCGCCCCCGTCATCGTCGTCGCGGAGTCCACCTGGGGCCTCCAACCTCTCCGCCGAAGTGCCTCTCTCGTTAGCGGAATGACCCCCGTCGCCGCCTCCTCCTTCCTCTTCTTCGCTTCTCTTCAGGCCCTCCTCCTCTGGACCGCCTTCCTTATTCGCTCCGACGGCTGGGCCTGGAAAGACTGGGCCTTCATCACCCAGATCGTCCTCACCTCCACTCTCCTCATGATCCTCATGCTCTACAGAGCCGCCGCCGACACCGTCCTCTACATGTACTGCAAGGCCGTTCACGGCGAGCTCGCTGTCGACATCGCCCAGGAGTTCGCTTGGCAGTATGTTTGCTTGCCGTTCGATGACGGCAAGGTTCCTCACGTCGTTTCGGTTGTTCATGTGTAAGGAATGTAGCATCCCAGGTTGGTTCAACGTTACTTTTTGTAACATGGCCAGTGTATCTTCTCTCTTGCTCCTGTGAATTTATGTTATCGTTTAGCAGAGGATGTGGAACTTGTGGTTGCCAAATGTATATATTGTAATTTAGTGTGAAACTTCATAGCATCTATTTTTTAGTTGCACAATCATGTCATGGACGAATGCTCTTTTTAAGTTAAGTAGTTATCAAATTTTGCTTATGTGTAGTGTTAAAATTAGGGGAATTTATGATTGGAATCGTTTTTTGGTTTATTGAAGTTTAGCTTAATGCGAAGTGTAACAGAAGGGTTGAAACTAGAAATCACTTGGGTGGCAAACATTCTCATCTTTTTGAATCATGGTGGAATCAGTTAGGATGTGAGTCTGATCAGCTTGCAGATCATCTTGCTAATATGGCCTCACAAGCTTCCTGTTGGGTCATGTCCAAAAGTTTATTCCTCGTCATGCTTTTATATGATCTTTCGTGGTGCTTTAGAATTTCTTCTCTGCGATAAGTCTGCTTGTTTGTTTAGGCCATCTTCATCGCTTTAAAACAAAAACTAGAAATGGTGAACTGATGTCACCTTGGTCCAAATTTTGTACTAGCCTTGGTGTTCGAGACATGGGATTTAATATAGCCATGAATAAATAGTGGTGGTATATTAGGTAGCATGTCGAAAATTGCTTTTACGACAAAATTAGCAAAATGAGCTCCTTTTATTTTGGGTTTTATTTATTAGATGCGTGAGTAAGAAAATGAAAAACGAGGTGATAAAAATAAGTGAGTAAATGTAACTGTATTTGAAAATGTCTTTGAAAGACAGACAGGTACTATTTTAGTTGTCTGGGTGTGTGATATTTTGTTGCATAAATGTTGTTGGAAGTTGAAACAAAATATTGGCCACACTGATTTGTGATGACAAATAAAGATTAGGATAGTATTAAAGGTGTGTGAGATCAGAGTACAGATGAAGATAGGATCTTTATTAATCTTAGAACATGGGTAATGGAACTAGTGGCATGCCTTTTCTTTTATAAAAAAGGTGTCAGATTCATTTTGCAAGAGGATCCTTTCAGCTTGCTTAAATGTGCAAAAGACGAATCTTAATTTATCTTGTTTTTCAAAAATTCATCCTTTTTTTAAAGCCGAAATTTCATATAGGATTCTCATGTATTTATTGAATATGATAAATCCTGCTTTAGGTGTTGTAAATTGTGATATCTATTTTTATTTTTATTTTTAAAAATAGATAAGTAATTAGTATTTCAGTTGTTAATAAAATTTATTATAACTTCATAGTTTGAGACAAAAATAGAATAATCACTCGTGATTATTTTATTAAAAAGGTTTTTTCTTTTCTAAAAACAAGCAATGAAGTTGTCAGAATGTTTTAACAAGTGAATTAAGCACATTTGCACACATATAACTACATTTACGTGATAGACGTTGGATTACGTTTACAAATTATAAATATCGCTACTACAAACCATTTTTACATACACGAAGCCTTGTAACTTTTACTGTGAAAGAGAAGTTTCGTGAGTTTGCACGAACCCCTTTTATTGTTTACTTAAATACACACCGAACAGTACTTATTATATGACCTTGAACTCATTGGAGACGTAGCAAAACTCGTCGGAGAAGAACATGTTTTGAAAGAGCTGTTAATATGGCAGATTAACCAGAGTCGTTTTAATAGAAATTATACACGAAGACACAACCTAAAGAAACAATTGTAACATTTTAGAGTTTGGAGATGTAGACAATAATTCTCTTCCCAAATTCAGCAATTTGTACTTTTCATGATAGAAATAGCGACATTCTACACAGACCGACCACATTTCACCAACAGTTACTATCAACATGAAACTTTGTACAAAAGGTCCAAAATTTGCGAGTATCATCTTAAATGTTTAAGAACCTATTGCTCACCCGTCAAAGAATGAACATTTCTAATAAAATGGTCAGAAATATAGTTATCTACTGTGACCAACAACACTGGATGACGATTCAGGCTTTTCCAAAGCACTTTCATCCATATGAGCTCTGAAAAGAACATTACTCCAATCTGTAGATCTCTGAACAATCCTGCTTGGAACAACCCGATCACTGTCTTCCCCACCAGAAGCCTCATATCCATCACTAGTTGAACTTGACACAGGAATTTCCTTCAGAGTTGTAGCAGCATCAGCAGCGGAAGAGCCTGCAAGCTTTCTTGCTTTATCAACACCCGAAGAGGACACCCCAAAAGGGCGAATATCAGGAGAGTCTAAACTGCTTTCAGGTGACGAAGGAACAATCCCAGCTGAGCTCAAAATCGCTTTACCTGTTTGAAATGCACTGCGCCCTTCAAACGGTAGAGGGGCAAATCTAGATATCCCACTCAAACCTTTATCGACATTACTCGCAGAATCTTTTCTGAGAGACTCCATAGAAAAGTCGGCAAGAAGATGAACCCGCTTACCAGCCCGCTTCTTATTGTTCTCGATTCTGGGATGTCTTGTTACAGGCTGCAGAACTTTGGACTTTCTTCTTGCTTCTGCAGCAGCCTTGGAAATTTCTTCTGCATTTAAGCGTGCCAATGCCCAAGGACTAATTTTTACAGTCCCGGGATTCTTTTTCTTTAACGGATCTTCTCTCACTGTCTTCTTTCCCAGCGAACTAACAGAAACCGTGTCTGGGGGCACCACATCAAACTACAACCGATGACATCCCAAAAGGAGAAGGAAAAAATGAAAGCAGCTAGTCCTCAGTAAGCAAAGGAAAGAAAGAACAGAAATGAAAATAGTAGTAACAATCTAGAAACGACTAAATGATCATGCTTAACAGTTCATAAATTTAGTTTTTCAGTGTTGTACATGATCTGCACAGTACATAAATTTAACACTACTCTTGATATGTTTATTCAGTTAATGGAAACTGTCATGTTTTCCATAACACAATAAATATAGTTTGACATACAGGAGATATGAAAACCATTCAAATGCAAGAGTCTTTTGCAGGGATGGTAATACCTAAAGGCATTTTAAGCAAAATAGCATCCAAGCATAAGAAAACAGAAACAAGGAACATAGATATATATAAAGCAAGTCTAAATTGAAAAAATGTTACCTGATCTTCAAGTAACAGGCGTGGGGGTGTGCACCATGCACCTCGGTGTAAATTAGTGAAGGAGCTTGCACTACTAAATCCAGTAAGTGAGCTAACAGTTGACATTTGGGGACTTTGCTGACCTCCGTTTCCTAGCTGCTCCTGATCCTGCTCCCTCATAGCTATTATGTAATCATACGTGCTGAGTCCCTGAATCACTCAGCAAACTAACAATTAACACTTCAGATTGAGGATACATAGATTGATAATGTTTAGCACTACAAATATTATTGTGATAAACTGAGAATCAAGACGTAAACATGCATCTTCCCCCAAGGAAAACGTTTTATTGGCTACTAGGAACCAAAAGGTGAGAGACTTGTCAATCTTTTCATATACAAGAAGTGTGTAGACTAAACAATCAACAACTACACATGGCCAGTTCAAATAGAAAAAGTTGTGACAAAAGATTTATGTAATTATTTACTGTTTTGTTTTCAGACAGAAAGATAAATAAAGTTTCTTTCAAGATGAGGAGTTAACCCGACAGTTAACATACCAAACAGCAGTCAAACTTACCTTTTTAATGAGGAGGATGTGAAAGAAGAAAAGCTGAGCAACTGGTAAGGTAGCAATCATTGCAAGAATGGTGCAGATGGACTGAAAATTTCACAGGGTGAAAATAAGAATAGCTGCATCTGGAAACAGCCTCAGAATTTTATCAAATATAAAGATTTCAAACGAAGACAAGCAAAAATAAGTTAGTTTGTTGGAAGAATAAATGAGCATTACTAGATAAATATAGTAATTACATAAGAGGGAGAGGGAGAATGCTCACCACCACAAGAACAAAAGGAACTAGAGAGAAACTGGTTCCCAACTTGGAGGATATATCCACAGAAAATTGCTTCCTCTTGACAAAACAGAAGATAAGCACTAGTATCCCAGTCAACCATTGAAGAATAAACTGCAATCTCAAGCCCAAGGTGCAAAAATCATGTATAGACCTGTCATTAGTTAGTAAATATGAAAATGACTAGGAAATACAATTCAATACTTGTGAAGTTCTATAGGTTATGGCATGTTGCAACAATTATTAAGACAAGTTTGGGATGGTTCAAAGAGAAATAGGAAAGAATAGATCCTTCTTTATACGGAGATAAGTAGAGTCGACTATTTTTTTTTTTTTTTTTGGCAACAGAGGTTGACTTCCAAACACTGATGATTTCAAACAGAATTATATTTTTCAATAACTAGGATTGTTGAAACAAAAGCTTGAAGATTTGATGATTTTGATGTAGTTTGGTTTTTTGATTTTTGTGTTTTGAGTGTTTAATTTTCGTGTTTAATGTTGTGTAAATGTTTCCTTTGCCTTTGATTGGGCATAGATTGTGAAAGAAAAAGTTCATTCTGAGCTGTCTAGTTAAAGGTTAAACGCAGAAAAAAGTGTTAAAAGGATTAAAAACAATTTTAATCTATTATGATGTTCTCCAAGTTGCTGGAAGTACAAAGAAGAACAATTTAATTGATTAAAATCACGTTTTTATTGGTTAATGCTCTTTGTTTCAAATCAATTAAAACAAACCCTTTTCCATTAAAATCACGTTAAGATCCCTCTTTTAGTGATTTTAATGGATTAGGATGAACGATTTTGCTTACCAAGAGCATAGCAGCAACCATGAGCGCAAAAAATTTGCAGTAGTTTTTTTTCCCTATACAGTTGTTAAGCCACTGCAAACCAAAGTAGCAAAAGTCCTTCAGAACATAACTCGAGTGGTATCTAAAGAAATAGAAAGATATATACTCATACTCGGCAATGATGATCAAAGTGATCTACACACTTGTCACAAACTCTACAGTGCTTGCTGTACTTGAAAACCTACATCAATGCTATTCTTCAGTGATATACCATCTAAGAATTATAGAGTGAGCATGATTTTGTAACATAAGGTAATTATAAAGTTCTCCATGCACAAATGTCAAGGCATCCTTTCAATTCCACATGTCATATTAAGGAATGAACTCCAACAGTAATTTTAAAGGGATGATACATTTCTAGTTCAAAAATATTCTACGCACCTCGACTTCACACAAACTGCAATAGAACATACCATCTTCACTTATTTGTTTATCTGAAGATTTCTCAGTTAAACTTGAGCAGCTGCAGATATAAGCACAAGGGGAAGAAACCAAGAGTACACAAGATGAACATGATGACGTACTCTTTTCCACTGAATCCGAAGCATTTTTTGAAAATTCTTTTGTTTCCAATCCCTCCTTTTCCACATAATTAGCTCCATCTGTTGATGCATATGCTTCATGCATTGACGAAGTTGATTCTTCACCTAATTTAGAACTCTTTACTTTAGCAAGCTTTTTACTTTCTGGGATTTTAAGATACTTTTTCGACTTAAAAACCCCTGGATCTGCTGGATCTGATGCTGCACACCAAATGTACAGTCCAAAGACAGTAATAATCTGGCAAAAGAGGAAATATCACTATACTATGATGTCTTTCACAGAGAAATTACATAGCAAATAGCTCACAAAAGGGGTGAACATCAGAGAATATAAAATGCATATCTGCATGCATAGATAGTTCTAAAACTTGATAATATTGTGCTCTGGAGAATTGTGAGTGCATAAAACTAACGTATTGAGCAATGTATGGAGTTTTCTCCTGTCTTAAATATGTTTTAAATTAGGAGATTTCAAACTAGCTTTGATCATCTCCTAGGAGCAAAATAATATAACCACTAATACAGTTCTAAGTGGAAATTTAAAGAAAAAAAAGTGTTACTAATTTGGTCCCTGTCACCATCTAAATTTAGAGCCATCTAAATTTAGAGCCATCTAAGACAGTTTCATGGTCCTTATACTAGTAGCATATTTTAATATGCCCACTTGCAAGTAGGGATCAAATTAATAATATATTAAATATCAATTAAGAATATGTGGCAAATATAGGGAGAAAAAACAAAACAAGAATAAATTACACGTAGGGGTCAAATGAAGAATGAGTAAGAAGTATAATTGTAGGGACTAATTCAATTACTTTTTACACGTGTAAGGATCAATTTAATAAGCTTTCATGTGGAGTGAATTAACTGATAATTCACTTCAGGTTGAACAAAGTTTAACCTAATAAATAATCAAAAGAATTAAAAAAAAAAAAAAAAAAAAAAAAAAAAAAAAAAAAAAAAAAAAAACTCATTGAAATGTAGTTCACTGATTTCTGTGATGGCTATTAGTCATAACATAGAGTGTGCTTAAAAATGGATGTGGGAAATGGACAAGGGAAATAGACTTATCATTACAGAGACAGCTCCATAGAACCCTTCACTGAACTACACGACAATCTTAACAGAGTGGTACATCATATAACAAAAAGCAACCCGAAAACTTGAACGGAATTCAGATTTACAAAACACAAGAATCTGAGAGAAAAAAAGTCACAGATCTCACTCGTTTCACAAACAACATTAGAAAGCAGAAATGAGAATATTATATATCAAAAAAAGGCAGAGATATAAGAAGATGATTTACCAGCGGTGAGTAAAGGCCAATAACAATATACTGACACGTCTTATTTCCAACAAAAGGAGCGAAGAAGACGTAGAAGGCAAATCCCAGAGATAAAAACACAGCACAAGCGACCACCTTGAGAAATATTTTCCACAATGAATAGGAAAGAAAACAACTTTGAAGAAAAAGAATCATATTTCGCAAGTACCTGAAGAGGGTGGTAAGGTAACTGCCATCCATGTTTCCTCATAGTGGTTTACTTTGAAGTTGAACTGAAAATTTCTGAAGGAGAAGAAGAAGAAGAAGGGACGGTTTTTTTTGTTTTTGTGCCAACTTTTTCACCTTTTTTAAGGAAAGAAAGGAATGAAAAATGAGAGAGTTTTTATGAAGGACAAAGAAAAGGAGGTTGAAGCAAATAGAAAGAGATGTGAATTGAATGAGGATAATGGTGGTGGGTGAGAAGTGTGTCTTGAGGAAGCTTTTTCTTTTGTCTTTGTCTGGTTTCAAAGAATGTTTAGTAAAAACTGAACTAAAGGTATGCTCTTGTTTGGATTTTGCTTATTGGTTGTTTTACAGCTCAGCAAGTTAGAACAAAGTAATCTGTTTTCTTCTGGCTCATTGTAGATAAAATTTATTTCCTTTAAAATCTTAGTGTGATGATCTCTAACTATAAAAATACTTTGGTTACAGAAACTTTTTATTTGATGTGATTATGAAAATACCTTTTTACTTTTTGCTTTTTTGTTTCTGGTGGTGTACCTGCCACCACCGCTGCTAACTCCGTTTATCTTTTTGAATTAGCAAAATCATGTCTCGCAGGTAACTAGGAAAATCTCATTGATAAACGTTAAGAATTTATTTTAGTTAATATTAATACGTTCTCATATTATAATTATATATATATATATATATATATATATATATATATGATTAAATTAGTGTTGTGAAAATGGTCATCCTGTCCATATTTGGAAGATGTATCATCCATTCTTATTTTTACCCTCATAGAGCACAGGTAATGGATTATAAAGGATGAATTAAAAATAATGATGATAATATTAATAAGAATAATAATAAAAACATTAAAAATAATAATAACATTAATAATAATAATAATAATAACAATAATATTAATATAAATAATAATATATTAATGAAAATAAAAATAAATTTATATTAATTATTATTATTATTTATTATTATTATTATTATTTCAATTTATTAAATTATCATTTGTTACATTTTAAAATATATTTTTTTTTTTACTTATAAACATTTTTGCAATTATATATAACATTAATAATTATTATTTTATATTACTTTTATAACTAGGAGTATTTTAGTAATCTTAAATTTCTACTAATTAAATAATATTTTTTATTTGTCACATCAGTCAAATTTTATACTAATTTTCACACTCTTTACTTTCAAATTCATTCTCAATTATCTCTAAATCTACTCAAACAAACAACAAAAAATGTATCCTGAAATCCTCTCAAATCCATCCACTCACCCTACCCTAAATCATCTCCTCCAAGTGAGCACACCCATAGTGAGTCAACCTAACTCGGTTTATTTATTAGCGAATCGAAAAAATTCGAACTCTCATCCATAGGTTGGTGGGTTAAACAAGTTAACTCAATTAATTTTCTTTTAAATAAAAAAAAATTAAAATCTTTTTGTAATTCAAATTTAAATAATTTTACTCTAAATGATGTTTAACTTCAAAGACAATTCAAAATAAAAAATTAATATACAACTCAATTATAATCCAAAAGTAAACCCGAAAAGCGAATAAATAAGTTTATAATATTGATAATTTGTGTCACTTATCCATTTATAAGATTAGAGTCTTCAATGGATAAATTTATAATATTTTGCTTTCTCGAAACATCTTTTCCTTTATTCCCGTTTACAATACAATAAAAAAATGTTAACTAATAATATTGAAACACAAAATAATAAATAATTAAATTAAAGTAGGTGGGTTGGTGAGTCAACCCGGCTCACCACGGGTTCAATCCGGGTGAGTTGGGTTCCAAGCGAACGAGGTTGAAAATTGACCTATATAAAATATTTCATTCTTTTCAAACCCAACCTGGCCCAAACACGTGGTGGGCCAGGTTGACCTGCAGGTTCTAACCCATTTTGACAACACTAGTTAAGATAATATTATCTAAATAGACGGTTTAGTAACTCTTATTGTAAAGTTTAACATATAATATTTTATGAAATATTGCTTAGTAAGTAAAACATCTAAAATAGGTGTTTATGTTGATAAATGCATGTCAATTATAATGACATATCATAAGTTATAAAAGTTAAAAACTATGCTTGATAAAAAGGGTGTGTATAAGACAACCAATGTTAAACGATGAATATATTATATTTAAAAGCACATACTTATGCCAATCGTTCAGTCTTACATAATATGCTTAATCTTAAAGTAAGAATATTAAATGTATGAAAGTACTACATTTCTCCATCTGCTTTGTTTTTTTCTCTTTATCTATGTACATAATGATAACACTAAGCTTTATCCAAAAGCCTTGCATAAGGATCAAAAAGATGTTAAGAGATAAGAAGACATTCGGGGAATGTTTCCTTAAAACTTTATGCTATGTCCAAAGTCGTACACACTATCACTACTAAAGCAATGTTATTCTTCCCAGGACACAAAATAGTACATATCATTGTACCTAAGGGGCACCTACTCTCAAGGAGGTTAACTCTTGGAGTAATGATCTTTCTCGAAGATGGCTATATAAAAAAGACTTGATGAAGAGAAGATAATAATAACAATTCTTTGAATCTTTACGTTGTTACTCTTCTTCTAAGCTCACATCGTCTAAGCCTTTCTTTGAAAGAGAAAACATCTTTTCAAGTTTTCAGATTTCATTGTATTAAATCTATCCTCTCTTTGAGAGTTAATTGAATTTGTATTTGTACTCAAAACACCTTGATTGTGTTTTTAAATTCACGAGTGAATTAAAATACTTGTTTTTTTAGTTCTAGTGAGCTAAATAGTCTAGATAGGTAGACTAGTTTGAAACCAGGAGTGGTTGATAATAGTTGGTAAACCAGGAGTGGTTGATAATACTTGTAAACCATGAGTGGTTGATAGTCGTTCTAATCTTTGTTAAAGATTAGTGGAATCCCTTGTCTTAAGGAAGAATTGGACGTAGCTCAGGTTCGAGTGAACCAATATAAAAATAGCTATCTTACTATCATGTTATTTTTAAACATTTTCCTAAACACCTTTTAAACATACAAACGTCTAACAACCTTTTGCATATTGTCTAACCCTTACAATAGTCATTAAACATTATTTTACGAAAAAGGTTTTAAAGAACTTTATTCAACCCATTCTTTTAGAATTATTTTCTTTATTTCTCTATTATAAATATGTGTGTGTGAAAGTTCCATGCAACTTGACATATATGTATTTATTTTTACTTTGAGTTGGTTCTTTTTTTGTGTTTATTAAAAAAATTTAGTGGTTAAAGAAAGAAATATTAACTATTTTGAAGTTTATAATTAAGTTTGGATATAATCAACGTGAAAAATAATTTTGTAGTCTAGGAAAACTAATTTAAAAGTATAAAAGATATGTAGAAAAATGTATAGAAGACTTGTTAAAAATACAAATTAGTGTATGAATAAACTTGTTTAATGTGCATTGTTGGACTCGTTTAAGTAGTGGATCGACAAACTTGTGTAATATGTCTTATTAGACTTATCTAATGTAACATCTTATTTTAGTAACATAAAACTAATAAAATAAGATATTTCATAATAATATTCAAAACTGATAATCTAGAGTATAAAATATATTAATACTGTCCTTTAAGAGATAAGATTATAAAAATTTGATATTTATACATCCAGACTAAACCAACAAAAGTCTTTTACCAAAACTAACCACTCTTGCTCTGAAAGCATCCCATAACTTTAATTGTTGGCTCCTTATCCTCTAGAAGTGCCTTTATACATGAATCTTCATTTACTCACATCAATAGAGTGATTATTGAAAAAGAAAGAGATAACCATAGATAAGACAATTAAACACAAAAGGATAAGCTAATTTGCAAAAATAACATCATATATTAATAAAACATGTTGTATCACACTACCATGCACTCTAAAATAATCATATAGATATAAACCATATAATGAAATCATTTTCTAAACTCAATAGTCAACATAAAATGTATTGACGTCGAATAACTTGAAAATCATGCACTTGTGATGGACATTCTTCCACCCAACAAGGTAAATCCTTTTATTGTCATAAGAACTACAAATTGTTATTTAGACAAGGAACTCCTGTCATTTTCACCACCTAAACCATCTCCTTATATGAGTATGTGTTGAACTTTTGACAAGCGTACCAATAGTCAACTGTAGTATAATGATTTTTTAAGTAAGAGTGTCGAACCCACGAGGAACAATTTCAATTAAATAGCTAAATTTCATCTCAAACAGTATATATACAAGGATGTTCAAATTGATTCATGATGGAAGTTGCTAATTAAAACTACGTTGCGTGAAAGTAAAATAATAACAAGTAACTTAACGAAAATTAATATGGGAAGTTGGGATTGAATTCATCTATCTCACTCGTCTGCAATATGGATGGATACAAACATATAGCAACTGAAGTTACCAACATTGATGCAACACACAAAAGTCATTTATATCGATTCCTCACATATAAAATTCATAAGATCAGTTCGTTGAATATTGATTCCTCACATATCCAACAAACTGTCCAGCATTATATTCAAGTGTTATAAGCAATTGATAAACTGAAATCTATCCCTAGCATCACAAAATATCAAGTATTCTTGCTCAGATCAGGGTTTTAGAAATACTTTCCAGTCAAGTCTAAAATCCACATTCATGAAACTATTGATCAGGTAGAATCAAGCATTAAGAGTAGAACAAAAATACCAATGTTGAATAAAAACAAAAATGCGATATATAAATATCACCAGATTACATCTGAGTTCGAATCGATTACATTCAATCCCAAGAGAAGAGATCAGCCACTCAAGGTGGCATTAGCATTCTAAGAGATGAAGAAGAAGATCCTACAATTAAAGTGGAAGAAAAACTCTTTGGGTAGCTCTAGGTTTTTTGTTCTCCGCAGCTCTCCGTCCGTTTCTTTCTTTCTACCTCGTCAGTATATATACTACCCGAATTTGCGCTTAAGCTAAATATTCTCGCTTAACGAGAAGAAACTTCTTGGAGAAGATAGTCATTTTCGCTTAAGCTAAAATATTCTCCCTTAAGCGAAAATGACTTTTAAATCAATGGCTTCCTGGATGAATCTAGCTTAAGCGAGATCATTCTAGCTTGGGCAAAATGTTGCAGGATTTACTCTTCTCTCTTGATTTACCTAAAATACATACAAAATAGGGATCAAATGATTTCCTTTTCAATCAACAACTCAGAAACAAGTGATTACATTTCGTCTTTCTTAGATTGGGGAAAATTGATACAAATGTACCCAATTCAGAACAGAAGTGCCAAAATTCCATATGACAATTTACTACTTTTTTGCACTTATCAATATGAATGATTAATAGAGTGTTAGGATAACTTCCATTATGTATCCCTACTACAATGTATACCCTAAAAGATACATATCAAAAGAACTTCCTCCTTTGAATTCTTATATCATTCACCATTTCATATCTTATTGTATTCCAAAAGGTCATGGTATCCATAAATAGTACATTCCAAATCCCCAACTGAAATTTGATAAAATTCCACACAAGAAAAGATAAGTTGTTTGATACTGCTCAACGCTAAAGAATCTCGCCCAACGCCACTAGTCTGGGTTGGTTCGGGGCTCTCGGGTTGAAATCTTTGTTTTGGCTCGACTTTTTTGGTCAGACCTGTCTCTTTTTGCCAAGTATCCTAAAAATGATATACGAGGAAACTTACGTTATTAACCATGTTTATTTTGTTGACAAGCGTTCAAAAGTTGTGTGTTTCAGTCATTTAATTTGTGAAATCATAGGAAAACACTAGAAGGGATGGGGAGGAGGAGTGGGAAGGGGGAGGGGGGTGGGTTGGTTGGTTGTTGATAAGTGTTTTAAAACTTTTTGCAATTCAGGATTTGATAGGTTTTCAAGAGATTGATAGTTAAAGGATTTGTTCAGACGTGGTTTTTAAAAAAGAGCTTTAAGGAAAACGTTTAAAGGAGAAAAGCAATAACACATAGATTTATACCAGTTCACTCAACCTAAGCTACGATCAATTCTCCCTTATGAACTCTTAAGGGGTTTCACTAATCTTTAAGAAGATTACATAATTTTTACATCTCCAAGTTTACAATGAGCATTCGTACCACTCCTGGTTCACTTAGTCAACAGGACTAGTCTTAGTTTAACCACTAATGAGTGCATATTTATGCCCTCATTTAGACTTTAGTATTGAATTCTTAATTGGTCTTTTTACTTTAATAGAATATTTTAATTAAGATTTGTTATAATGAGGTTTATTTAGCATGAGATATAAAAACATGCTAAAAATAGCTTTTTAGTTGCATAAATGTTCTTTGGATACTTTGAGGTGTGTTATAATTAGGTTTATTTATCATTGAGGTGTGAGAATAAATTGGTTAGAGTTTCATGACATCTTAAAGATAAATCCAATAATAGCAAATAATCAAGACCACAAGAAGTCAATCCAAGTATAGCATGAAAAAGTGAAGAAATTTGGCTAAGCCGAAAAAAGGGAACATGCAACAAAAATTAGTTTTCTCTATTTTTTCTACTAAAAGGGCTTTGGTAATTGATAAATATTTATGATTAAAGATAATTTGGGGAAAATATATCTTAGGATATTTTATTTAATATTTTTATATAATTACCTTATTTAACTATATCAATAATATCAAAAGATAATATTTACCAAATATTTTTTAATCTAGCAAATATCTTCTCAAAATTTTTTAGATCTCCACAATAATCAAATATATCTTGAAAATATTGTATTATTTAGAAGATAATAGGAGGAGACTGTATTATCATAAAGAAGATTACAATAATAGAAAAACCTGAAACAAAGTCCAATTCAATTTCTATATAAAAAGACTTATAAGAAAATACATTAGGAGAGCTTGGAGGAACCACTTAAGGGTTTAAATTTCTTCATCTCTCTTCTCTCATGTTCTCCACACTCTTTTCTTATATTTCTATGTTATTTCAACATTCCATGGAGTGTTAAGCCTCTAGGATTGATTTTGCTGTAACTTCTTAACTAGATTTTGAGGTTAGATGAATAAATTTGTTTGTTCTTTTGATTCTTGTTGTGATTTATTTTTATCTATTTCTTTTGGTTCTTAATAAAGTAAAATTAATGATTTTTACATTATAGCAAGTAAGCAAGGTGTTAAATGTATATAATATATCAATCATATGAGTTTTAGGGTTTTTAATTTTAATTAAGAAATTACTTTGATTAAAGTTAGAAACTTTCATATGATTTTTTGCTATCAACTGAGAATGTAATTTTATTAGTGGTAAAAACTTTAACAAGATTTAATCAAGAATGTACTTTAGTTAATTAACTTTTTGCTTGATATAAGAGGAAAAAGAATAGACATGATAAGATATAGTGATATTTAATTGAGAATGTATTTTGGTTAAATTTACTATGACTAATCTATAGAGTTATTACTTTTAATTGAGAATGTACTTAGCTTAACACTGAGAACAACAACAAATTAATTGAAAATTTTCATTGATTAATTTGAAAATCTAAGACAATAGTTAATTGAGCAATAATATTTAGATAACCAATGATGAATCCTATTTTGAAAAGGCGGTGAAATCAACTTCTTTTCTTTATAATTATTTTTATCTTTTAAAATCTTTTTACAAATTCATTTCTTTCTATCCTTTGTTATTTTATTCTTTAATATTTTATTGATATTTATCTTCTTTATCATTTTTATTTTACTAACCCTTTTTGTAGTTTTTATAACAATTAATTTGTTAAGAATCAATTTCATATTCATTGCAAGACGACTTAGGGTTGACTTTATCATTTCTATTTTGTTGGCTACTATCCTAACAATACTGAAGTTGCTATAGTTAGTAGTATTAATTTGATCACGTCAACGACAATGTTATGAACCACTCCTTGTATACAAGTATTCTAATCACTCCTGGTTTCAACCCTAGACAATTATACAGACTGTTTAACTCAATTGAGCTAAACACCAAGTGTTTTAATTCTCTTTAGAATATCCAACATAATCAATGTTAAGAGTGCAAATACAACAAGGTTCTTTCTCTTAGAAATTAGCTTTAGACGATATATGAACAAAGTAACAAGAAGCTTGTATGAGCATTCAAAAGTCCTCTATATTATCCTTCATTTCTTTTCTTTAAGCATTCGTCTATTTATAGCTTTCTTTGAGAAATATGTCCTTTAGACAGAGAGTGTTGACTTTATGTAGAGTTGGAAGCCTTTTTAGGAAAGAAGTCAGACTTAGGTTTACTTTACATATGTATAATGCTTTGTCATGGCTTTTATCAAAACATAGCTTGTACGATGTTCTTCATATCTCTCAACGTCTTTATCTTATGAGTAGTGATTCTGATAAAGTCTTTGTACTTATATTTTTTGGGATAAATTTAAATTTTAAGGTTTTATTAATATTTTTTTTTAAATATTATTTTATTAGTTTTTGGATCTATTAATATTTAGTTTGATTTTGATAGAGATAAAATAAGGATACGTAGTTATGATTTTTGGTTTATCTAGGTACAATATTATTTTATGATAGATTAAGCAGATTTTATTTGTAAGATAGTTGATATTTTATTTTCATTGTTTATTTTTATTCCAGTAATATTGTCAGTATCACAGATATTTAAAGCCCTTTAATTATCAATGAATAACATACTCAATTTTAGAAAAAATGTATGAGTGTGTGTAACGTGAGATTTTCCTATAAGTGGTATCAGAGCCAGGTTCAGGTTTGGTGATCGGGCTCAGTCGAGTATGTTCCTCCATGATCAGGTGAAGCCTTGGCAGGTGGCCAATGGCAGATAGCCTGGAATTGAATCATGAGAGGTGGAGAGCAAGAAATGCTCAGTGTTTGACCATGGATTGTGAAAAAGAAGTGTTGACCATGGTTGTAGGGGAGATGGAGGTGGATAACCATAGTCTTGTGTTTAAGGGGAGGATGTAGGGTACAAACAAAGTCCCACATCAGAAAAAATAAGAGATGGACATGGGTTTATATACACATAAGATACCTTCATTGATAAGAGGCCTTTTGGAGAGGTACCAAAAACAAATTCGTGAGGGCTTGTGATGGAAGACCATCAAGGAACTACATTGGACCTCTTACTAGAGCCATGGCCAAGAAGATTCAAGAGGAAGAAGGATCACCTATCATTTTGCTTCTATGGAAGGTGACTTATACTACTCCTTCTTCTCTAAACTAAAACAAATATACTTTGTTTTGTAGGACCTAAATAAAGCTTGGAGAAGTTGATCCAAGAAGTAGGAGTAAAGCCATCCAAGAAGTGGAAGCCAAATGGTGAAGGCAGCCAAGTAACGCTCAACATCACTCATTTACCGCCCAGCGTGAAGGTAACCACATTTCCCACGTGAATGGATGAGCTGGATGGAAGCATGGGAATTGCTGGCTCAAATTGGCGCGCCTCTCCTAGGGTTTTTTTGAATTTTCTGAGTGATTTGAAAACAGAAATTGAGCTCCTCATCTCCTATAAATAAGAGGGCTCCATCCTTGTAAAATTAACTTTTGAGCCTTAATGAAATGCTGCAGAATTTTCATTCCAACCATAATGCTCTTGAGTCAGTGCTTCTTTACACTTTCTCTACCCTTTCCTCTAGCTTCCTTCCATCATAGAAGGGCCTTCTGAGCTAAGAGGATCAATTACACACTCATTCCATCACCAAACACCAAATTCCATTCACTTTCATTCCATTCCGCTGCACTTCTCTGCATCATGGATTGCTTGCTGTTTGGAACCAGATCTCAAGGTTTTCTACCCATAGCAAGTCTCCATCAGCTTGACCCAAAGCGGACAATATCTTACCAGTGTGGAGACTTATGTGTGTGTTGAACCTCCCTACAAATGGTATCAGAGCTTCATGCTCTTTTTTGAGAGAAAGCCTGGGAGATATTGGAGGTTGCGTATAAAGGTGACAAACACATTAGACAAGTCCAAATACAAGCTCTCAGATTGAACAATTGAAGATGGAGCCCAAAGAGCATATAACCGAGTACATAACTTTGGTGGAGAAGGTGGTTAACCAACTCGACAAGAATGAAGAAAAAATGCCATCTAGCCGGGTTGTGGAAAATATTTTGAGATCTCTTACAAAAGATTTTGAAAGTATCCTGTGCGCCAGCAAACACCACAAAATTCAGAAACGAATCTTGATCAACATAGAAACACCTCAATTGTGCATATTCTGATCAAACAGTAAGCGTAGTACCAATCTCCTTTAGAAACTCTTCCAAGAAAGATCACCATCGTCTTCTTGATGAATTCTTGGAGCTCCAAATTTCAAAGAATCAATCTGAAACAGAATATGAAATTGTTAGTTCGTCAAAAGTCTCTGAGATTGATCAGGTCTTGTCTATTTATAGATTTCTATAAATCAAACGTTCCTACTGTCGATTACGCTACTAATTCAGTCGACTGTCCTATGACAGTTATAACAGATCAGTCCACATAGTAGCAGTCCAGTCAAACAAATTAATACCTCATTTATTATAGTTGACTTTCATACAATGCTCAACTAATTTTTAAAAATATAGTCGTTACTATGTGAGAGCATAACAAAATTTCTATTCAAACAACTATTACAATCGAATGCGTGGTGCACACAGTCGACTTCGACATGACAGTACAAAGTCTTTAGTCACAGTCGATTCAATTACTAATGAAGTCGACTTTAACTATCAGCTGTGTCACACAGTTTAAGTTCGCAAGAGTGCATGTGATTTTCTTCTTTCAAAACATGTGCAATGCAACCAGATATGATGTAACATAGACAAGCTTAGTAAATGTGCATTCACATATCAGTATAAACACAAAAACATGTTCAACAATATATCAATCAATAAGCAGTAGAACATGTAACACATCAACAACATATGTGTTATTAAAAATGTGTTGTCATCATAAAAAACCAGACTGATATAGATATTGTGTTGTCAACAATCTCAACACTACACACATATCACACAATTTCAACAGAGACGTATAACAAAACTTAGATGATAAAAAAGCATCATTCATTCATCCACAAATCACGAATCAATAAGGAACTTACGAGAACAACATCATCCAGCAACATTCAAAGGTAGAGATGCAAGTAAGGTCATTATTATCCTACAAAGGTCATCATTATCACACAACATAATCAGAATTTCACGCTTTAGACCAGACAACTCAAGGTAATCCTAAAGTCTAGATGCAGATTAGCTCCCCTTACCTTTATTCCATCAAAGATCTGTTAATTCTGGGTGCTCTAAAGTCCACTACTTCTCCCTTGCATGTTCAACCCAGAAGTTTAGATTACCTCACGTTCTCTCCTTATTTTTTCTTGTTGTTGTAAAAATTTTCTTAAGTTTTATTAAGGAAGAGACTGAGGCTTTTAACTTTGTAGCCAGCCACGTAATTGTTTGATATCAAGTAACGAACCTATCTTCTTCAATGTCTCTTGTAGATTCATTTTTCATTTCACTGTCTGATTTATGTTTTGTCTCTTTCGGTGTATGAAGCTAAGAAGGTCAAAGTACTACGGTGGAAAGCAAATAACAACTGTGTGTGTGGGGGAAAAAATGAACAAAATGTCATGTCATGGAGGAAGGAAATGATAAGCTTACGATTTCCATCAACTAAAGAAAAAATATTGTACAATGAAGCTTAGCTTAAAAAAAACTATTGTACATATAAGTTTGGCTTAAAGAAGAATATAATAAGTTGTAGAGGAAATGACAAGGTTCTGATTAAAACAATATATAAACTTTGGGTAGCAGTCACAAGGATAGTAGAGCATAAGGTCTTAATAGTCTCACTAGTCTTACACCTTCTCACTAGAATTTCATAGTAAGGAAAGCATGATTCAAGACTTAATTCTAATTCATAAATTTTAACTCAATAAAAGAATCTCTCCATGAGTTAAATGTTTATATGAAACCCTGTGTACCGAAGATAAGGTTTAACCAAATAAGACAACTTAAAATCTCTTAGAATGTATACTTCATGTTAATTAGTGTCTCCAAAATAAATTCTAGTATGAAACCATGACTAGGTGTAGTCCCTAAATGGCTAAGTCTAATTCCATTGTAATTTAATAGAATAAATAGAATAATAAAATCACATCTTAAACACATAAATGCACAGATACTATCATACAACAAAGAATTCTTACTAATTAAATTTTACATCACTTGTGAAACAAATTAAAATTAAACATCTTATCGTATTTATTTTGGGTCTTACATTTAACGGTTTTTCCTTAGACAATACATTCCGTTATACGCTTTATTGAATAACATGGTTTGATTAAAACATATATTTGGTTTCGGTGTTTGCATTGAGATAGAGCTTCTTTTTGTAAGATGTTGGTTGTAAAACATGATGTGAGTTTGAAAGCACTATTTGATGATTCATTGCTTATCAAATTATTATTTAGGAACGACGCTTCCTTTCATTAGACGTTGTTGTTTATAAAACTTTTGTCTATCAGACAATATAGTCTAGAAAACATTAGTGTAAACTTGTTTTTGTTTAGAAAAAATGTCAAAAAACAAAATTCTCTTAAACGTTTTTCTTTTAAAAAAATTTCTTTCAAAACAATATTTCGTTTAAAGTTGTTTTTTAAACTTTAAAACTTGAATTGCTAGACGGTGTAGTTTCTAGACGATCTTGTCTTACCAATTTGTGTTTTCTTTATATTTATTTTTTTGTCATATAGGCAAAGAAATTATTTTACTATTTCATTTATTTATATTATTTTTAAATTGATTTGTCATAAAAGTAAAAATAAATTTCTATAATTTTTTTAAAAAGCGTAAGAACACAATAAGAAAATTTTTCTCAATTAGAAAATTTTTTTCAATTAGTAGTTAGGTTCCTAAATTTTATGTGTTCTTGAAAATGAATGAAGTTTGATTCCTGTGAACTGTAATTAATTGTTTAAGGTTAGGATAATAATTTTGAACATGTCTATATTCTTAATTTTTGTAAAAGGCATAAAACCACAATAAGACAATTTTTTTTTTTGTTAGAAACTAGGTTCCTAAATTTGATTTTCGTTTCTACTAAATTAATTGACCTCGTTTCAATTCTTATGATTAACAAGAACCATTTTGCATCATTAATTCATTCAATGATTCTTCGTATTTAAATTTATGAATTTACTATATTTTCTTTCATATTCTACTAGATTTGGGTTATGGATTCATGACTATAATCTAGTGTATCTAATATACCGAAAGACACCAACATTTGAGTGCTAAACCTAGCTATAGGAAGCAATTATGTGATAAAACACAAGTTTAAATGTTCTTGAAAGTGAACGACTTTGATTTTCAAATTCGAACATGAATATTGATTTATGTGAATTATAGTTGACCTAAATTTTAGTTCATAAAAATTATAAATTTTAGATCCAAAATATTAAGTATTAGCATGTATGGAGGTGTTGGTAGAATTTGTGATTAGTTTGAAACAATAAGTCTAACAAGCAAACATCAATTTTTTAAAAGTTTCCACGTGTAATTATAAAATTGAAAAATGATATTTTAACCCAATTTCTCTTACTCCAATTTTATAGTAGCAATTTCTTTGACATTTTTAATTTCTTTTTCTAGTCAAGTTGGAATTTCGAAGAAGAGAAGGTGTCAAAATTTTATTTTAATAAAAGTATGTTTTTTTTCTCCTAACATTGACTCTTTTCTCTTTTCATTCCCTCCGCACTTCCTATTTATTACTTTTTATCATTCAAATTAAAAGAACGAAAATATTCAGAAGACAAATAAGAATATTTAAACCCTTTTAAATAATTGAAATTAATTACATTTAAGTAATATAGATAAAATACCGAAAATAAAGCAACAAACATAAAAACATGTTCAATGCGATCTGAATTAAAAAAAAGTATATTTGAAGGGTTAAATTAATTTACAATAAATATTAGAAATATGAAAGCTTGGGATATAGCTAAATATAGAATTTCCGAGAGAAGGGGAATGTTGTTGTCATGGAAAGGCAAAGTGCTAAAGATATCCAAAGAAAAAGTGTAATAAACCGAAGAAGGAGGTATGAAACGAATTATAGGGAGTGGAGAGAAAAGTTAGGAGAAAAGAGAGTGGAGATAGTTGGAGGTATGGGTTATAAAAGGGGAAGGTGAAGATGGAGATTGAAGCAAGAAGCCGATAACAATCCTTCTTCTTCCAATAATACAAAGGAAGGAGATAGGAAAGGGTTGAATTAAATCTAAAAAGAAAACAAAAAAAATGGGTCGGATATCAAGTTTAGTGATTGGTTTGATGGCATGCCTGATGGCAGCATCAGTTCGTGGGGAAGACCCTTACATCTTCTACACCTGGAACGTTACCTACGGCACTGTTGCACCATTGGGTGTGGAACAACAAGGCATCCTCATCAACGGCCTGTTCCCAGGGCCAGAAATAAACTGCAGCAGCAACAACAACATTGTCGTCAATGTCTTTAACTTCCTCGACGAGCCCCTCCTCTTCACCTGGCACGGTATCCAACAGAGGAAGAACTCATGGCAAGATGGCACCTTGGGAGCCCAATGCCCCATCCTCCCAGGTACCAACTATACCTACCACTTCCAAGTTAAGGACCAGATCGGCAGCTACTTCTACTACCCCTCCATCGGCATGCACCGCGCCGTCGGAGGCTTCGGTGGTTTGAGGATCTACAGCCGCTTGTTGATCCCAGTTCCCTATGCTGACCCCGCCGACGAGTTCTGGGTCCTCATCGGTGACTGGTACGGCAAGACACACCAAACCCTCAGGCAATTCTTGGACAGTGGCCGTAGCATTGGCAGGCCCAGCGGAGTCCATATCAACGGCAAGAACGGTGGCCTTGAGCCCGCTTACACCATGGAGCCTGGCAAGACTTACAAATACAGAATCTGCAACGTGGGGATCAAGGATGCCCTCAACTTCAGAATCCAAGGTCATCCCTTGAAGCTCGTTGAGATGGAAGGCTCACACGTTGTTCAGAACATCTACGACTCCCTCGACGTTCACGTTGGACAGTGCTTCTCTGTCCTCGTAACCGCCGACAAGGAGCCCAAGGACTACTACATGGTCGCCTCCACTCGCTTTACCAAGAAGACCCTCGTCGCCACCCGCATCATCCGTTACTCCAACGGTGTCATCCCCGCCTCCCCTGAGCTTCCCCTAGCACCCGAAGGCTGGGCTTGGTCTCTCAATCAGTTCCGCTCCTTCCGTTGGAACCTAACCGCCAGCGCCGCCAGGCCCAACCCTCAGGGCTCTTATCACTACGGCCAGATCAATATCACTCGTACCATCAAGCTCGTTAACACCCTCAGCAGGTCCGGTGGAAAACTCCGCTACGGACTCAATGGTGTCTCCCACCTTGACAGTGAAACCCCACTCAAACTCGCTGAGTACTACGGTGTAAGCGACAAGGTTTTCCAGTACAACCTCATCTCCGACGACCCCGTTTCCCTCATCGGCGACCTCACCCTTGCTCCTAACGTCATCAACGCCAACTTCCGTGACTTCATCGAAATCATCTTCGAGAACCCCACAAAGGTTCCCCAGACTTACAACTTGGATGGCTACTCTTTCTTTGCCGTCGCCATTGAGCCAGGGAAGTGGTCACCGGAGAAGAGGAAGAACTACAACCTTCTGGATGCTGTGAGCAGACACACCATTCAGGTCTTCCCCAAGTCATGGGCTGCTATAATGTTGACATTCGACAATGCTGGTATGTGGAACTTGAGGTCGGAGCTTGGCGAGAATCGTTACCTGGGACAACAGTTGTACGTGAGCGTTTTGTCTCCAAACAGGTCCCTAAGGGATGAATACAACCTTCCAGATACTCAGCTTCTTTGCGGCATAGTCAAGGATATGCCTAAGCCACCACCTTACTCTTCCTAAACTTGCTTTCTTCTTTAATCAGAGCCACTTCGTCGATCTCTTCAACACTTGATCATCATTACACTCTTCGATCGACGACATATTCCTTCCTTTAATTGATTAGCTCTTGTAGTTAGTTTATTTCTATCTTTGTGGTCACTGATGTATCAACCCTTTCCTATAATCAATGATATATATTCACTCCTTCCTTCCACTCTTCTTCCCTTTTTCTTTTCCATCAATCACTCTATCTACCTACTTTTAAATAACTCAACAATTATATCTACAATATACATATAATTTCTATACTGTTATATATTATTTCAGAAATAAATTTAGTTTATCTTAAATTAACGACAAAAATCACTAAAAAAAAAGGATAACTCAAGATCTTTATCGATACACTCCTGACTTAGTGTCATCTCATCTACTTCTCTCATATTATTAGAAATCAAGCAAAAAAAATATAATACATAATCTTCCAAGAAAAACAATAATTTATCACATTTTTATACTTGTAATAGAAATTTAATTAATACGAAGCATATCTTATTTGAACATGAAACATATCTTATTTGAGTATGAAACATATCTTATTTGAGTGTCAGAACGTCTTCTAGATATCAATCATCGATCCGTGACGATAACCTTCTTAGAGAAGTTTGGAAGATCGTGACACGAAGCAGAGTAAGCCAGGATGACCGAAACACATAATTTTTATCTATCATAAGCAACAACATTATTAAAAGATTTTNATTTCTACACTTATTATAAAAAGTTACCAATATATCCCTATCTTTATATATAACCTTATAAAAAAAGTAAAAATAAAAATTCTTATCAATGGTCTATTTATTAGTAATTGGCCTAACACACCACCTATCAGTCTTTTTAATCTCATTCTATAAAAGGATAATGACACAATAATATTGTATCTCATTGACAAAATAATAATAATAAAAGTGTACTAGAAATAATTTCAACCATGTGAAAACTAGATATCAAATTTTTAAGCCATATGTTTAAAGATTGACCACCACAAAATTTGAAATATGATTGTTTCACAATAATGTTTTATGCCACCATTAAAAACTATGAATATTATTATTTTGTTTAAAATTTTTATATATATTTACTTTTATTATTTAAATATAATTATTTTATTATCAAAAGAGATTGTAAAGTAAAAGAGATCAAAAGGTGGATGCGAAATGATAATTTTAAAGAATAAAACAACAAAATCTCATTTTGAAAAGATAAACTCAAAATGAATATAAATGACAAGACACATAGAATTATAAAAGAAAATACAATNTACACTAGTGGAAAAACGCTATTTAACATCACCACATAGATGTCGGTTGTTCCGTCAACTGACGTAAAATGATGAACGGTGGCAACTTTGTAATTAAGTAGGGCAACTAGACGTNGTGGAAAGCTCCAACCGATGAGTGAAGAACTATAGACGTCAGGGCCTTTCAACAGTGACGTCTAAAGGTCTGCCAGATAAGGTGAAGAGTCGAGCTATANACGTCACAATGACAAACACCGACGTNTAAAGGCCTCAGAGGTGGTGAACAGTCGCGAGTTAGACGTCGGTGGAGACCCACAGACGTCTATAAGCTGACAGGTAGTTGAGTGTCATTAATGGTCTTAGACATAGACGTCGGTGCCCCCTGTTAACCGATGTCTATAACTTGACAGTTAGGTGAAACTGTAATGATTGTTCTGATAACTAGACGTCGGTTGCATGGTAACCGACGACTATGTCCAACTAGACGTCAGTTGCTCAGATATCTTCCATTTGAACCGATTAAATTTCTTCTTCGTTGCATTTTGATGCAGTCTGTGACGTGTTCTTGGGCGACGTTCTGCCTATATTTTTGGGCGTGCAGTCCTCCAATTCCCTCCATTGCTGTTTGAATCTGCTAAGAAGGTTAGCTTTTATGTTTAAAACTTTTATTGTATGTGTGATATTGTCTTTTGTCTATGCATGTTATTGGCTTTTGCATTTGCATGTCTTTGGCTTTTCGGTATGCATGTGTTATCGGCTTTTGAATATGTATGTGATAAATTTTAGCTGTGTTATTATAATTTGTATCATTGGCTATTTAATATTATAATTTCAAAATATTTGTTCATAACTTTGAAAATGTTATCTTCAGTTCACACATCCTCAAAAGCAACNGATGCATGAGGCACCAATACCTGAATATGATGATGGTCATGATGGTGATGACATGGCTGAAGCGGAGGATGATCCGATAGCAAAACTACTGAGAAGAATTCTCAAGTTCAACAAAGGATCAATACAAATATACTGGGATTTAAGAGTATTTGGTCTCCCCCCCAACTTGCCAGTATATATCACATTCAATGATGTATCGGAGATCATTTCGGGAGACAAGTGGTTGAATATTTTCGTTATTCAACTCTGGTGTATGTAAGATAGTTAATTTTGTCCATAATATTTTAATTTAGATGCCTACTTTGTAATAAGTTAACTTTGTTGTTATAGGTACATGGACACAATCATTGTAGATCAAGGTCGGTCTTCCGTTTACGGATTTGTTGAACCTCAGACCGTTCAATGTAGTGGTAACACAGCTGAAATGAAACAAATGCAAACATGGATGGNTGAGTCAAATAGAGACATATACCTTGTCCCATACATTGACGGGTATGCCTTGTTTTATGTAAAAGGTAATTAAAGTTTACTTAATTAGTTTACTAACTATTTATGATGTTCCAAACAGGGCTCACTGGCAACTAGTAGTCCTCATTCCCAAAAAAAATACAGTTGTCTTCTTCTGTTCGCTGCAAAAGAAGATGAAAGATGACTTGAAATTCCTGCTTCAAGGGTAAGTGTTTCACTAAAAATGACTTTTAATTTCATGTCGGCCTTAATTTTTAATAATTTCATACTTATATTAATATTACTTTCTGTTTTAATGTAAATAGAGTAATGGGTATATCTCGAGGTCAGCTAAATAAAGTGTTGTATCCCAAGGTTTCAGGTGACAAAATTTTTCTGAATTTCAGGTGAGGTTATATTCGAAAAATTAATTTTTATTAAAAAAAAATTGCCCCGTAGACGTCGGTTAAGGCAAACCTGACGTTCACAGACATCAGTCAATGCACAAAGCGATGTCCAATAAGTAACAGTGACAAAACGATCCAGCTCGTACATACGTCTCTTTTGTTGACCACTGACATCTATGGTAACGTCTATTGTTACTGCGCCTGACGTCTATTTGGACGTCGGTTGTGTGCAAAACCGACGTCTATATACACGTCTGTCATTACCTAACTGATGCAAAGTAACGTCACTGGAATAGACGTCGGGTACGAAATTGACGTCAAAAGTCCAAAATAACCGACGTTAATCAGCGTTTTTCCACTAGTGCTAAAAGTAAGGTATAAAAAGGAAAATCTTGAGAATGGTTCTAGAATGGATTAGAAAAACCAAAACAAACTAAGAACGAATTGATGATTTGTCTTTAGCATTTTTTTATGCTTCACAAGTGACGAAACAAAGAATTCAAGAAAGATCCCCATTGGACACGAATTTAACCAAAGAAGGTTATATAAGTGTGAAGGTTCACTTGGAAAAACAAGTTCAATATTAAATTATTTTAGCTATTGTATGAAGTGATTAATGTAGGAAATAACCAATTAAAATGCACTGTCAAGGGTTATTTTTTATTTTTAGTTCTTTCTCCTTCTTTTATGTTTTTCTTATCTTCTTTTCAATTTTTCTAGAGGAGAATTGCGCTTTTTTTGGATTTCAAATTTAAATATTCTCAACAACTCCTTAATAATCACACCATCTAATGCATGCTATATTTTTTGAACTTTAAACTTCTTGAGTTCATTAAAGGCAAAGAACATTGGAATAGAAACTTAAAGAATCAAGTTAAGTTCAGACAACAACAAGAAAACAAAATAGAAATCTAACTCTACAAAACTTGTTACTAACTTAAGCACAAGTTTGACCTCAAATATGTAACACAAAAGCATACAGTGAACAAAGCTCCAAATATTTTTGTATATTTTAATCTTCAATGATGTAAAAAGAAATTAAAATGGTTAAACTAAGAAGTAATAAAAATTTGGACTAAACATGACATTAGACAAAACATTTAAATCATAAAGTATAAAAAAACACAAAAATCCACTGATATTTCACAAATTAATTAATTAAAATTTGAGATAATTGATTAAAATGACTCAATAGACAACAAAAACACAGGTAAATAATGAATTAGTTGATTAATTTGGGACGTAATCGATTAAAATAAAACTTACTTCACATTGCGTTTTTTTAAGAAGAATAAACAAACTTGAACCAAAATTTAAAGACAAGACAAAACAAACATATCACTCAACAAAAGAACATATAAACATGTAAGGAAAACATATAGTTTATCTTAAATTAACGACAAAAATCACTGAAAAAAAAGGATAACTCAAGATGTTTATCGATACACTCCTGACTTAGTGTCATCTCATCTACTTCTCTCATATTATTAGAAATCAACCAAAAAAATATATAATACATAATCTTCCAAGAAAAACTAATTTGTCACATTTTTATACTTCTAATACAAATTTAATTAAAACCTTCTTGAGAAACATATCTTATTTGAGCATGAAACATATTTTATTTGAGTGTCAGAGCGTCTTCTACATATCAATCGTGACGATAATCTTCTTAGAGAAGTTTGAAAGATCGTGACACGAAATAGACTAAGCCAGGATGACCGATCCTCAACCCCTTCTAACCGAAACACATAATTTTTATCTATCATAAGCAATAACATTATTAAAAGATTTTGATTTCTACACTTATTAGAAAAAGTTACCAATGTATCGCTATCTTTATATATAACCTTATAATAAAAGTAAAAATAAAAATTCTTATCAATGGTCTATTTATTAGTAATTGGCCTAACACACCACCTATCAGCCTTTTGTAATCTCATTCTATAAAGGGATAATGACACAATAATATTGTATCTCATATTGACAAAATAATAATAAAAGTGTACTAGAAATAATTTCAACCATGTGAAAATTGGATATTAACTTTATAAGCCATATGTTTAAAGAGTGACCACCACAAAAAATGAAATTATTTTGTTTTATGCCACCATTAAAAACTATAAATATTATTATTTTGTTTAAATTATATATATATATTTACTTTTATTATTTAAATAGAATTATTTTATTATAAAAAAGAAAATCTTGAGAATGGTTCTAGAACGGATTAGAAAAACCAAAACAAACAAAGAACAAATTGATGATTTGTCTTTAGCATTTTTTTATGCTTCACAAGTGACGGAACAAAGAATTCAAGAAAAATCTCCATTGGACACGAATTGAACCAAAGAAGGTTATATAAGTGTGAAGGTTCACTTGGAAAAACAAGTTCAATTTTAAATTATTTTAGCTATTGTATGAAGTGATTAATGTAGGAAATAATCAATTAAAATGCACTGTCAAGGGTTATTTTTAGTTCTTTCTGCATCTTTTATATTTTTCTTATCTTCTTTTCAATTTTTCTACAGGAGAATTGCCCTTTTATTTTTTGGATTTCAAATTTAAATATTCTCAACAACTCCTTAACCACACCATCTAATGCATTGTTTGAACTTTAAACTTCTTGAGTTCATTAAAGGCAAAGGACATTGTATTAGAAACTTAAAGAATCAAGTTAAGTTGAGATAACAACGAGAAAACAAAGTAGAAATCTAACTCTACAAAACTTGTTAAGTTTGACCTCAATATGTGACACAAAAGCATACACTGAACAAAGCCCCAAATATTTTTGTATATTTTAATTTTCAATGATGTAAAAAGAAATTAAAATGGTTAAACAAAGAAGTAATAAAAATTTGGACTAAACATGACATGAGACAAAAATTTAGATCATAAAATAAAAAAAAAAACGCAAAAATCCACTGATATTTCACAAATTAATTAATTAAAATTTGAGATAATTGATTAAAATGACTCAATAGACAACAAAAACATAGGTAACTAATGAATTAGTCAATTAATTTGGCACTTAATCAATTAAAATAAAACTTACTTCACATTGCGTTGTTTTAAGAAGAATAAACAAACATGAACCAAAATTTAAAGACAAGACAAAACAAACATATCACTCAACAAAGACATATAAACATGTAAGGAAAACATTAAACAACACATATTGAAATTAAGATTAATTATCTCTTGAAAAATTGTTGCTCATGATGCCAAATGGTGGAAGCCAAATCTAGAGACCTAAAGTTGCTCCATGGAAGCGATGCATTGGATTGCAAAACCAAATTGGATGAAGGTTTTGATGTGTTTGATGAGTGGATAGGAATGTGTTTCTAGAGAGAGGTTTGAACAACTCTCAAGGGAAAGGTCTAGGAAAAGAGTTTATAAGAAAAACTATCCTAGTGAAGTTAGAGAGAGTTGCAATTTGGGAGAGTTTATATATATTAAGTTATTTTTACAAAGGTTACACTCATATAAAATAAGGTCGGAAGCTAACCAAAGACTCAACAAAAGAGAGGGAAAGTTAAAAAATTCAAAGTTGGAAAAGGCTCCAAAATAATCATGTTTAAAGTTGGACTGACCAACTGCCATGCTCATGCTTTGCACATTTCCACATATGCAAAATGCAAGCTACAACTCTCCAAAGCAAGTGTGTTAGAGTTCCTTTGTTAAGACAAGATCGTCTAAAGACTAGATCATTTAGCAACTCAAGTTTTGAAGTTTAACAAAAGCCTTAAACAAAATATCGCTTTGAATGAAATGTTGTTTTAAAGAAATAACGTATAAGAGAAAAATATTTTGGAACATCTTTTATAGAAAAAAACAAGCTTATAAAAACATTTTATAGACTATATTGTTTGATAAAAGGAAACATCTGTCTTAATAAATCATCTGATAGACGATATATGTAACAAACAACACTTTACAAACAATATTTAAACGTCTAAACAAACAACGTCTTTAGAGAGATCATTTTATGAACAAAAGCATCTATCTCTTGTTAATACTAAAGCTTAAAATGTGTTTTATTCAAAATAATGTTAATTTAGGCAAGTGTCTTCATAAATGTACAGTCTAACAAAAGACCGATAAACATTGCATATCTCAAACAACTTTTGATATAACATCTAATGTTTTACACCATCTGATCATATATGTTGATTGTTTTACTAAAACCATTTATTAATGAGATGACAAGTGATAAAATGTTTTGAACACGCAATATTTTTTAGTTTGTCTTTTACTTCAAATCCATTGTGACAGATAATTTTTATCTATTCGTAAACAACAACATTATTAAAAGATTTTGAATTCTACACTTATTACAAAAAGTTACCAATGTATCGTTATCTTTATATTTAACCTTATAAAAAATAAAAATAAAAATTGTTATCAATGGTCTATTTATTAGTAATGTTAATTTAGGCAAGTGTCTATTTATTAAAATGTGTTTTATTCAAAATATTGTTAATTTAGGCAAGTGTCTTTTAAAATGTATAGTCTAACAAAACACCGATAAACATTGCATGTCTTAAACAACTTTTGATAAAACATCTAATGTTTTACACCATCTGATCATATATGTTGAGTATTTTACTAAGAGTATTTATTAAAGAGATGACAAGTGATAAAATGTTTTGAGCATACAATATGACCTAACCTTTATCAACATTCAAAATGTTTAATGCATGTACGATAAAGTGTTTCAATGTTTGTATACCTTATTCTTGATATTTGTGTAGATAAGAAAAGTAGAAAGACTTGAGTGGGGTTTCATTGTCAAGGTGGGTGACACCACCACTACAGTAAAAGCGTGAATTACCGGTGGATTTTTACCGAAGGCTTTTAGTCCTTCGGTAAGTTATGCTTTCCGAAGGATTTATCGGCGGCCTCTGGAAGAGTACAATACCGAAGGATTTATACCGTCGGTAATGGAAGTATTATTTACCGAATGCCTCTGCCCCTCGGTAAGTTGTTCGACTATATGAAATAACAATTTGGGATTTCAGTATCCCATTCTGTGCAAATACATTTCGCGAAAGAGCTTCCCCCCAAACCTAAGCACTTTTCTCTGCCCTATTTCAATTTCTTCGAGCAGAGAACCCTATTTTCCTTTCCTCCGTCGCGAATAATCTCCCTTTCTGGTCTTGAGGTGGTTGAGCGCACCCATTGACGGTGTCAGGTGGTAGGGTTTGTGGCTGTTGGAGTTGCGTTGAGGGATTTAGGAGCTGGTTGGTGTTGTGGTTGAGCAAATGTGAGTGAAGGGTGTTGGTGGACGCCATATCTTGCTTGACGTGTCGAGTCTTGCTTTCTTTACAACATATTCCCTTTTGGTCCTGTTCTGGGTTGAGATTTATTACCAGGTAAGTATGATTTGTTGTACATTTGCTCCCCTATGGGTTGTTTGTCTTGTGTGATTTTCTTTCCATGGCAGTGTGTTTAGCTGTCTGGTTTTGATTCTGTCTCTGTGTTTAATGCTTTTGCAGGAACGTGCTGTGCTGTATCGACTAGTGGACTGAAACCAAGTTTCTACACAATCAATTTCGTGGTTTATATTGTTTAGGTGAAAATTCTATTTATGTAGGAAGTTTGTGTATGTAATGAACTATTAAGCAATAATTGACTTTGGTTGTGACCCTCTACATGTTTGCTAAAAGGGAAAGTTTATGCAGTATCCAATATAAAATGATATTTTAGTTAATTGAAGGATATTTTGGCTCTATCTTTCTTCACATTAAGCTCACTAACTATTTTAGATAAACAACCCTTAGGTTCTATGTAATCAACTATTGAACGATGATTAACTTTGGCTACGACTCACTACATGGTCGGTAGAAGGACAACTTTATGCAATATCCAATATAGGATATAGTATTTTCATTGATTGCATGGTTATGGTTGTTGAGATATGAAGAAAAGAAGAATAATTTTTTGTGCTTCTAAGTGACAATGTACAAGCATTTAATAAGAAAAATATAGATTCAATTTTTTTTTACCTTGAAATATTTTGGACGAATTGTGTTTCCTGCTCTATGTTGACACCCTAGATTTGGTAACATGCCTTATTTCATTGACATGTGACTAGCTTCCTCTGTTTCCTCTTTCTGCTCTATGTAAAAGTGAATCGAGCAAAGCCTAGAAGAAGCCATTTATTTTGGCTCTAGCTTTCCTCACACACTAACTGTTTTATATAAACACACTATTATTAAGCTTGGTACTGATTGTACATTTTAAGTTTAAGCTTGGTACTAATTGTACATTTTAAGTTTAAGGTGTAGTGTTCAAATTTTAATTCGGTAAAATGTCTTTTACAGTAGTACACCATGTAATCAAATAATAATTCAGTCAAACCAAAAATAAAACTAAAAGTGAATATAGTGAAGGGAATATTCTTATAATTTTTATTATTAATGTTTGATATTTATATTGTCTTATGTTATTTTATACATTTATTTGTACTTGGACTCACTTCCTAACCCTCACAACATACAAAAAAAAAAAAAACAAAAGATAAAACTGCTAATAACTGTTCATTCTGACTTTACAGAAGTTAGAGGCAAACTAACTACCTTACATATAGTTAAAACCGTTTGTCATACAATTTTCCTTCTAATATATGCTACATTGAGTAACTTGGTCTTGCTTTGTACACTTTATATACAATTTGGAAATGAGATTTAATAATGTTGCTTAAGCATTTAGAATTGATACATGTAATCGCTTTTGCAACTGGTGGAGCTGGTTGAATTATTTCTTTTGCTTGTATGAGATTTGGATTCAATTGAAAAGGTTAGATTACTTAAATTATTATGTTTGTCACAAGTTAGTAACTTTTGGTGCATCTGATATTGCATATGATGTTAATGATACAATTTTGTACTCATGAAAACCTTCATGACTTAGGAATGATTTGATTATGATCTTTAGGTTCTGATCGTGTCTCTTATTGTGCCAACCATGATTTGGTTTGATTTTTTTTCTCATTTTATTTTGAAATCTGTCCAGTTTTGTAACAAGTCATGTTATATAGTTTCAATTGTTTATAATGGGAAAGTGTTCTGCATTTTGTACATGTTATGTGTAGCTGACTGGTTGATCAATATTAATCAGACTAAATTTATGACCTTAGCAATGTGAGTTTATAATTTAAAGGGATATGACATTATGTTTTTGAAGAAAGAAGTACCACATACGGTTATCCATTATATTAAATAGAGAAGAATAACCACTGAAGAATAACCATTAGGTAGGTATTGATAATTATAAATATATGATGATTGTGTTACTCTGCAAGTTTAAAGCTTATATCCTATATCCTTTGGACACTACTCGCCACCTCTCCCTGAGATATTATCCTTTTTACAACCAAGCTTCATCACCAGTGAAACACCTACTAATTCTTAAAACTTATGAATCAGTGGTGCATACTCACGTGTAGCAGCTGGAAAGATAACATCAAGTTTGCTAGATACCATAGTTTTCAGTAAGCAATCAAAGAATGCTTTCAATCTTGGGCCAATGGAATATACAACAGTCTTGTCATCATGTTTTGGACTACTTCATGTAGAAAACAATAATTGTAAGACTCAACCTTTAAGTATTAAAGAGTAGAAGGACATATAAACATAATTATGAACTATAACTCCACTCAAACACACAAGTATGCAACAAGCCATTTATAACAACCTCTTGGCAACTAAATGGGGGCACCATAGGTGCTTTAAAAGAAAGATAGCCAGGATAAGAAGTCAAACCTAAATAAAAACCTCAATAGAAATATATGATGATGGTGTTACTCTGCAAGCCTCACACACTCCCCCTCTATGACATCCAACACTGTCCTCAATATTCTCACATTAATCGAAAAGCTTCTCAAGCTTCCCATCCTCATGAAGCCTCTGAGTTTCCTAAACTCCACCAATGTGATTCTTCCCACCAAACACCCTTGGCAATCCTAAATCGCCATATGTACTGAATGATGTAAAGTGTAGAATTTCCCCCTTCTTCCTCGAAATATATAGTGTTTGTTATAATGTTTTCAATTGCATATTGTTGGTGTGTGTGTGTCATATATTGTATGGTTTCCTTTAAGTTCATACTTGTAAAGTATTAGTGTATATTTTAAGTTAAGAATTATAAGTATGCTTGAGTGAATGGTACTTATTTTTTTTAATTATAAGTATGCATGAGTAAATTGTATACCCTCCCCTTTATAGTTGTTTCAGATCCATGTCATATGAATCTGAAATATAGGATTATCCTGATGATAGGTTAGAGAGAGTTTAATCTGTTCAATGGGTAACAGATTTTGCACTCGTAGACTTAAGCAATTGAGTTGTAGAACTTGATTGACCAATTGAGCAATGAATTTGATTGGAAAGTACACTTTCTACACTCATATAAGTAGGAATACATCACATTTTGAGTGGTAGAAGTTATTTTGTAAATGAATGTGAACTCACTGAACATCAGTTTGTTTTGGCTTGTCACAGAACATGGTCGATGATCCCAACCACCGTGTGTGGATGTATGACCGTTGTTATAGAGGTAGAAGGGGTTTGAAGGAAAATTTTGTAATAGGAGTTGAAGAGTTTGTTCAAAAGGCTCAACAGTATAAATATTATGCTCTTCTTGATGGAGGGATTCGATGTCCATTCTTGAAGTGCGAATGTACACGAATTTTGAAAGATGAGGAAGTCAAAGTTCACCTATACCAGAAAGGTTTCATGCCAAATTACAAGATTTGGACATTTCATGGAGAAGAAATACCTTCTACCTTGACTGCTGGCAATAATCAGTTAGCTTCAGGTTCGAACACTTTTGTACGTACATATGAGATAGATGACATTAATCATATGCAAGAGATGGTCAACCATGCTCTTGGTCGACATGGTCAAGAAGAAGCGTACGATGGTCTTGATGAGGAGTCTCCAAATGAAAGGACTCAACGGTTTTATAATTTATTGACAAAGGCAAATCAGCCTGTATTTGACGGGTCAATTGAGTCAAAATTGTCAGCGTGCATTCAAATTATGGCTTGTAAATCTAATTGGAATGTTCCCAATCAAGCCTTGGACTTCATGACAAAGTTCATTTTAAGGTTAACACCACCAAACAATTCTTTGCCAAAGAATTTTTATGAAGCCAAAAGGTGTGTTTCAAAGTTGGGATTGGAAACAAAGAAGATAGATTGTTGTTTGAATGGATGAATGCTTTTCTATGACAACGAGAATGGGAAAAATGATGCATCGTTGGTCGAATGCAAGTTCTGTGGGCATCCTTGATTTCAGACATTGCATCCGCGGCGGAGGCAAAGAAAACCAATTGCATTCAAGTCCATGTTCTACTTGTCAATCATTCCAAGATTACAAAGAATGTTCGCCTCAATGCAAACAGCACAACACATGACATGGCATGATGGTAACAAAATTGAAGGAGTGTTGCGTCATCCTTCTGATGGTGAAGCTTGGAAGCACTTTAATTGTACATATCCATCCTTTGCTAGTGAAGCTCATAACGTGCGACTTGGTCTATGTTCAGATGGGTTTACTCCTTACATTCAGGCATCTGCATCACCTTATTCATGTTGGCCGGTGATTGTCACCCCCTACAATCTTCCGCTTGAGATGTGTATGACAAAACCTTACATGTTTTTAACTTGCATAATTCCAGGTCCATCTAATCCCAAGGCATCCATTGATGTTTATTTGGAGCCATTGATTGATGATTTGAAGAAGTTGTGGAGTGGTATTTGGACATATGATGTTTATAGGAAGCAAAATTTCTTGATGAGAGCATCTTTGATGTGGACAATTAATGACTTCCCCGCATATGGCATGTTATCCGTTTGGAGCACGCATGGTCGATTAGCTTGTCCGCATTGCATGAAGCGCACAAAGTCCTTCTTTTTTAGTAATGGTCGCAAAACTTCTTGGTTTGACTGCCATTGAAGGTTCTTATCCAATGATCACCCATTTAGGCGAAATAGAAAAGCTTTTCGCAAAGGACAAGTTGAAACAGATATGCCCCCCCCCCTAAGCTCACTCCATCACAAATCTGGAGAAGAGTCGAACATCACCCAAAAGTGACTGAAAGTGGTGTGAGTAGGATTGAAGGGTATGGTGAATGGCATAACTGGACTAAGAGGAGCATTTTTTGGGATCTTCCATATTGGAAAGATAATTTGCTAAGACATAACCTAGACGTCATGCATATAGAAAAAAATTTCTTTGACAACATCTTCAATACAGTCATGAATGTTAGTGGAAAGACCAAAGATCATGAAAATGCACGAAAGATATATCTTTATATTGTTCAAGAAAAGATTTGTGTTGCACGACGCTCAAGGCAGATTCACTGACAAAGTTGGAGGAAAATATTCCAACCATTCTTTGCAAATTAGAAAGAGTACTCCCCCCTGCATTCTTTGATTCAATGGAACATCTTTCAATTCATCTTGCTTATGAAGCATGGCTTGGTGGACCTGTGCAATATAGGTGGATGTATCCATTTGAAAGGTTTATGGGAGAATCAAAACGTATAGTGAAGAATAAAGCCAGAGTTGAAAGATCAATCTGTGCAGCTTACTTACATCGTGAGACAACACACTTCTGTTCACATTATTTCAAGAATTTCATGTTGTCATCCAACAATGTTAGGAATGAAACACAATACCAAAACAAAACATCTCAGTCAACACTATCAGTTTTTCGACAAGTTGGTCGTCACGCAGGCAAGGAGATGACTCATTGGTTGACTGATGCTGAATTCAACTTTACGCATGTCCATGTATTGATCAATTGTATTGAAGTAAAACCCTACCTTGAGTATGTCCCCATCAATTTTCTTTACTTTGTAATGTTGTCATTTCTGTAGTCACTTATTGTGTTCATCATATTGAACAGCTCATTTCTTGTGGTTGAACATATTCTAGAAGCAAGTGCTTCTGGTAGAATTCACTCTGAGTTTCCCGCTTAGTTCAGATATCAAGTATGTAAATGTTTCCTACACTTCATTTACATGTATTACTACACTTAATGTCACCTTTCATTGTTCCATTAACTTCTAGATGTATTACTACACTTCATGTACAGGTTCATAATCAGCCTTTAACTCCAACAATTCAAGATTTAAGGTATTTGGAAAGTTGGCCCATGAGATGCGTCAAAGAGTGGCACACTTACTTTGTCAATGGGTACAAGTTCCACATACATGCATGGTCCCAAGGGAAAAAACAACTAATTGTGGTGTGTACGTGAAGGGCATCACAGATGGTGGTTACGATGACTTTTATGGGATAATACAGAAAATATGAGTTAGAGTACAACACTTCTACTTCTCCAAAGACAGTGGTTCTTTTTTATTGTGAATGGTTTGATCCTTCTAGAAGTGGTACAAGAATGGATCCCAGGTATAACATTGTCGAATTGCAAATGAGTTCACGGTACTGACCCTTTGATCCATTCATATTAGCAAGTAATGTTAGACAAGTTTATTATGTCCCATATCCACCATTTCGCAGCATCGACAAATGTGGTTGGTCTGTTGCAATACAAACCAAGCCTAGGGGTCGTATTGACTCAAATGATGTTGAAGAAGACATCGCATACCAAGCTGACGAAATGTCACATTACATTGAACATATTGAAGTTGAACGTGTATCGGGATTGCATGACCCTAATGGTGATTTTGAAAAATTACAAGGACAAATACAACAAGAAGAACAACATATTCAAGAAGAAGAAGAAGAAGAAGAAGAAGTAGAAGTAGAAGAAGAAGAAGAAGAAGAAGATGATGATGATGATGATGATGATGATGATGATGATGATGATGATGATGATGAACAACAACAACAATAAGATGAGGAAGAAGAAGAAGAAGAAGATGAAGAAGAAGAAGAAGATGATGATGATGATGAAGAAGAAGAACAACAAGAAGATGAGGAAGAAGAACAACAAGAAGATGAAGAAGAAGAGGAAGACCAAAATGATGATTGAAAGTGCACATATATTGTGCTTTCTATAAACTCTTATGTTCTAATAGTGCACATATATTGTGCTTTCAAGAAATTCTTAAAGAGAACAAAAGTGCACATGTATTTATATGTAGTCTCCAAACTTTAATTTTTAAACATGATGTATTCCTCATTGATTTAATAATGAAAAGTAATGAATATTAATTTGTTGTGCCATGAATAAATTATTTAACTTGATTTCACTCGTAACAATTTTATTGCAGTAGTGACAGGAAAACGCCCATCACGCGGTGATAAAGGAAAGGCCATAGCAAAACCTTCTAAGAAACGGCGGCCAAAGTATGTCATAAGGATTCCTACATTCGTTCGCCAGACTACATCGGATGTTGGACCCTCACATGCTCCAGACCGTCCTGTTCTTTCCATACCACACCCTCCTATTGATCCCTCACCAGAACTTGTTATTTTATCCACACCAGACCCAGTTGTAGCGCCAACACACCCAGTTTTACAACCAACACAAGATACTACTAGTCTTCCTCCACCTGCATTTGTTGGAACCTGTATTGATTCTTCTTCTATACCCTCCTCATCCTCCATACCACCATCTGCTGAACACAATTCTGGTGGTGATGATGGTGATGACCCTGCTCCTGCTGTTCGATCGATGATTGAACCTTATGGGAAAGGGTAACACCGAACCAAGTTTGTTACTATTTTGTTTTACATTAATTGTTTAACTTAACATTAATTGAAATGACTTTGATGTATTTATATGCAGGTTTGTGCCATCTAGAATTGCTTCTCAGGCCATAACAAGGTCTATTAAGCAACATTTTCTGAATCCCTGGCCAACATGGGGATCAATATCACCAGATGACAGAAAACCATGTTGGCAGCGATTTAAGGTTAAAGGATATCAAATTGCTTTTGTTATTTTCTATATAAGATTTTCTTTATCATGTTGAGGGAGGAAACTTAGTTTGTATGTTTAGACAATATTTGGTATTCAAAAGTTGAATGGAGTGAGGTCATATAATTTGCTACCCCAGTTACATCTCACTCGTTTTAAGGACAATGCAGGAACAATTGAATTAAGTTTCATGTATTAAAAGCAGCCCTGTAAACATATATTCAATGTGTAGGAACATATAGCATCTAGGTCTTGAAGGAGTTTCATGAAATATTCAAGGGCATGAAAAAGAAAAACTGGAAATATAAACAATTGAATTAAGTTTCATGTATTAAAATTGGATTGGGTTATACTATTATGACTTCCTTTTCTCTTCAGTTATATGCTTAAAGCAAGAAGACTCAAATACCATTAAATGATCATCTTCTCGTCCTCACTTTTAGAGTTTTTCACTTAAATCTCCTTGATGCACTTCTATTCAAGATGAAAATCATAGCTTCATACCTAAAATTATTTGGCAATAACTTTCTATTCAGCAAAGCCCTCACCGTGCTCATTGTGTTTATGTAGTAAGTTCAGTATGATTTTCGTTGGAATGGATCTGATGTGTAATATTTGGGGTTTATTTTCTCTTCATGCACCTTGTTGTTGCATGTTTTTCCCTACGTTAGTTTTGGCTGGTTGTTTTTTTGATCAGTGAGTATATGTCGGTCTCTTATCCAGGCAGAATTTTAATGTCAAAAGTATATCTCATGTGTTTGTGGTTTTCTATCTATTTTTTTGGTTATAATGCTTTACCACATGAATTTATATATATATATATATATATATATATATATATATATATACTCCTTTTGGAATGGTAAGGAAAACTTTTAGCCTTTTACCTGTTATTAGTCAACATTGCTCAATGCTGGTTTCTCCTGTGGTTATTCTATATTTCTGTTCCAAAAGTAGAGTTTTTGTTTGGTTTTATTGTATTTCCTTTTAGTGTCTTAGGGGTTGTTCAGCAGAATTATGCGATCTTGATTCAGGAGTCCATCACTAATTACATAAATGGGTGACCATGCTTTGTCTCATAGAATTGGCAGTGCTATTTTCTGATTGAGTTGGCCAAAAAATTGTACTTTCCTCTTCACTGAGTCCATTGTTCTTGGAAAATAGAATTTCTCATTACATGGAGTCATGTTTACACTTCAGAAAGTGAAATATCTTAAATATGAAACTTAATGCTCATAGTCCATCTACTTTGAATGTGAATGGTTCTTCCAACATGTTGTCACAGATGAAGGTTCAGTGGTTACCTGAACATGAGCTTCAAATTGAGCACAATTTCCACACGAAGGCATCTCATAGACTCTCTAAGATGTTTCGAGAAGCTAGGATAGCAAGTGAACACCCCTACTGGATTGGGGAGCAAATATGGACCTCCTTACTAGAGCAATTGAATTTGCCAACACACCGGGCCAAGTGTGCAATCGCCCAGAAGAATCGGGCTTCAGAAAAGGGCGATGTTCTCCATACAGGTGGATCGATCACTGTACATGAACATGCCATGCATATGGTAAGTATTTTCATTCAACAAGTATTCATTTAGTCATATATCAAATCTTATATTTTGTTATAGGTAGCTGAGTTGGGACGAGCTGGGCATGTTGATTAAGTTTTCCACCAAACTCATCTTCGCAAGGGAACGGACCAGTTCGTTGATGAAAGGTCTCGAAAAACCCATGTAAGTAAATACTTGTAATTGTACTCTTGATTCATAACTTTGTGTCTTCAATTGTAACAATTTTATTACTTTGTGATCATTTTTAACAGGAAGAATTCTCTGCAAAACTTTCACGAGTCAGATCCTCACATTCATCATGTCCTGAGGCAACCCAATAACCACATGATGACGATGATCTTATTAGGTCACAGTGCTGGGTTGATGTTGTTGGTGGCAAGAAAAAAAGGAAGAATTTATGGTGCAGGGCAACTAACTTCAAATTATACTGCAGGACGTGGTGGTCTAAAACACCAACCTTCTTCTTCCTCCCAGCGTCCTGACGACACTGTAGTAGCCCTAACGTAGCAGCTTCAAACACGTGACCGAGAATATAATGAATTGAGGCAAGAGTTTGTCAATTTCAAAGAACTAGTCATGAGACTACTTCCCGAGTCTGCAGTGCCTCACCCCTCTCAGTCACAGCCGGTCCCGGTGCAGCCCAGTCCAGTTCAGCCCAGTCCAGTTCAGCCCAGTCCAGTGCAGCCCAACCCAAGCCAGACCAGACCGATTTAGCAGCCCACACATGTCCAGCCCATACCAGTCCATCCAACTTCAGACACTGAAAACAATGAAGAGGAAGACCAAAATATTGATGATCCTTATATATATATATATATATATATATATATATATATATTGCTTGAGTTTGTATTCTGTTGAATTTCATTGCTTGCAGGTTGTTAAATATTATTTGGTTTATATTGGATTGCTTGGACATAGATTGTATTGTTTGGAGAATGTTGATGGTATGTATGATGGTTCTTGAATGTACTACAGGTCACTAGGATCAACCACAAGGAAAATGTGTATTGCAAACTGTCCGAAACATACCAACGGCATTATCGAAAGATGTATCCTTCGGTAATTACGACGGTCCTTATCCGTCGGATTATGTTACCGACAATGGTTTTTCCGACGGACATTTGTCTGTCTGTAATCCGCTGGTAATTAACCAATTCCAACGGAATTTGTCTGTTAACGACGAAATTTGACCGTCGGTATTATTAGTCTTTGTTGTATTGAGTCCGTAGCGGAGTTTTCCACCGGACCTGCTGAGGGTGTTAACGAACTTGATGGTACGAGTGATATTGATTTGGCCGTAGTGATAAGAGCCCTGAGGGTTGGGCCTGGCGGCGCTGGCGGTTAGGTTCCAACGGAAGGAGCAGAACTGATTGAGAGACCAAGCCCAACCTTCGGGTGCTGGGGGAGGCTCAAGGTAATCCTAAAGTCTAGATGTAAATTAGCTCCCCTTACCTTTATTCCATCGAAGATCTATTAATTCTGGGTGCTCTAAAGTCCACTGCTTCTCCCTTGCATGTTCAACGCAGAAGTTTAGATTACCTCACGTTCTCTCCTTATTTTTTCTTGTTGTTGTAAGAATTTTCTTAAGTTTTGTTAAGGAAAAGACTAAGGCTTTTAATGTTGTAGCCAGCCGCGTAATTGTTTGATATCAAGGAACGAACCTATCTTCTTCAATGTCTCTTGTAGATTCATTTTTCATTTCACTGTCTGATTTATGTTTTGTCTCTTTTGGTGTATGAAGCTAAGAAGGTCAAAGTGCTACGGTGGAAAGCAAATAACAACTGTGTGTGTGTGGGGGGGGGGGGATGAACAAAATGTCATGTCATGGAGGAAGGAAAGGATAAGCTTACGGTTTCCATCAACTAAAAAAAATATTGTACAATGAAGCTTAGCTTACAAAAAACTATTGTACAGATAAGTTTGGCTTAAAGAAGAATAGAATAAGTTGTAGAGGAAGTGACGAGGTTCTGATTAAAACAATATATAAACGTTGGGTAGCAGTCACAAGGATAGTAGAGCATAAGGTCTTCTTAGTCTCACTAGTCTTACACCTTCTCACTAGAATTTCATAGTAAGGAAAGCATGATTCAAGACTTAATTCTAATTCAGAAATTTTAACTCAATAAAAGAATCTCTCCATGAGTTAAATGTTTATATGAAACCCTGTGTACCGAAGATAAGGTTTAAACAAATAAGACAACTTAAAATCTCTTGGAATCTATACTTCATGTTAATTAGTGTCTCCAAACAAAATTCTAGTATGAAACCATGACTAGGTGTATTCCCTAAATGGCTAAGTCTAATTCCATTGTAATTTAGCAGAATAAATAGAATAATAAAATCACATCTTAAACACATAAATGCACAGATACTATCATACAACAAGGAATTCTTACTGATTAAATTTTACATCACTTGTGAAACAAATTAAAATTAAACATCTTATCGTATTTATTTTGGGTCTTACATTTAACGGTCTTTCTTTAGACAATACATTTCGTTATACGCTTTCTTGAATAACATGGTTTGAATAAAACATATTTTAGGTTTCGGTGTTTGCATTGAGATAGAGCTTCTTTTTGTAAGATGTTGGTTGTAAAACATGATATGAGTTTGAAAGCATTGTTTCATGATTCATTGCTTATCAAATTATTATTTATGAACGATGCTTCCTTTCATTAGATGTTGTTTATAAAACTTTTGTTTATGAGATAATATAGTCTAGAAAACATTAGTGTAAGCTTGTTTTTGTCTAGAAAAAATGTCAAAAAAAAAATCTCTTACACGTTTTTCTTTTAAAAAAATTTCTTTGAAAACAATATTTCGTTTAAAGTTATTTTTTAAACTTTAAAATTTGAGTTGCTAGACGGTGTAGTCTCTAAACGATCTTGTCTTACCAATTTGTGTTTTCTTTATATTTACTTATTTGTCATATAGGGAAAGAAATTATTTTACTATTTCATTTATTTATATTATTTTTAAATTGATTTGTCATAAAAGTAAAAATAAAATTCAGTAATTTTTTTAAAAAGCGTAAAAACACAATAAGAAAATTTTTCTCAATTAGAAGTTAGCTTCCTAAATTTTATGTGTTCTTGAAAATGAATGAACTTTGATTCCTGTGAACTGTAATTAATTGTTTAAGGTTAGGATAATAATTTTGAACATGTCTATATTCTTAATTTTTGTAAAAAGCATAAAATCACAATAAGATAATTTTTTTTTGTTAGAAACAAGGTTCCTAAATTTGATTTTCGTTTCTACTAAATTAATTGACCTCGTTTCAATTCTTATGATTAACAAGAACCATTTTGCATCATTAATTCATTCAATGATTCTTCATATTTAAATTTATATGAATTTACTATATTTTCTTTCATATTCTACTAGTCTTAGGTGATTATAACATGTTTCACACACTTGCATTATAAAGATAACATTCCACTTTCATTAAGGCACTCCATCACCTTGTGAAAACTAGGTTTTGAGGAGATATTTCATAAAATAGTTTGCGTTTCTTTGTTTGTAGTGATTCTTAATTGTTTCTAAGCATTATTCTTTGCAAATTGAGGTCCTATATTACATGTTCAATGTAAGGACCTAAAAACTAATAAATAAATAAATAAGCTTAGGGCCATTGGGCCTTAAGTGAGGCTGTCAAGCCCATAAGGCAAAGGTCAGCATAGTCTTAGGAGAGAGAAGTATTCCCTTTGTTTTGATTCATTTCACAGAAAGTCATTCTCTCTCTAAAACCTTTGTGCCCTAATATTTTCTCTGACTTCTCTCTAAAATTCTAGAACTTTGAACCGTTCAAATCTAGATTGGGTGTTGCCAAATCATTCTTGGCATAGAGAGCCTCTGTTCAAACCGAATATTTCTCCATTCTGACTGGTAAGTCATTTTTCCCCTTTTCTCTTCACTGTTCTTGAGCTAGGGCATGCAACTTTGTTCGGTTCATGTGCCTTGTACGTTTTCCCTTCCATTCTCTACCCATTCGAGCTCTGAGAGTTGTGTTCTATCACCTCTTTGGTGATTTGTAGGTTCTGTGAGTTCACTGTTGTGTGGGTACTGTTAGGACATTTTCTAATTAGTTGTGCTTTGAGAAATCCAGGTAAGGGGAGCTAGTTATATTATTATTTTTATTTTAATTTATTTTATAAAATATCTGCATGTTGAATTTTGAACTTATGTGTTTGTGAAGTTGCCTTGCAATTTTTAATTTTACTGGATGCCCAAATTGAGACTGTGAAGCTGTGTATAAATATCGTGTGTTTAAATATTCAAATAATGCATGTGAATTGGGTTTATATGAGCTGTCTATGTTGGAATTGTTTTGCTGGGATTAGATTTTGATTTGGTGTGGTTGCAGTGTGCATTCTATAGAAGTCAGTCCTATTTTGAGAAAATGGTGCTTGAGTAGTGAGCAGGTCATATTTGCAGTAAGTTGGGAAATACACGTTGGGCAATTGGGTTTGGAACATACTAGGACAGTTTAGACAACTTAAACAAATTTAATTGTCAATTGTTGCGAGTCTTTCTTTGTTGGTAGGATAGAGGAACCTTAAAAACCTGAGTTGGCACATCCCTGATCATAAAACAGCCCTGGCCTGGTCCAGTCAGTTGTGACTAGTCATATGTGTTGCGTCAAAGGTGAGTCTGATGCGTTTAGACATATGGGTTCTCTTCGGAAATGGGAAAGTAAGATCTCTACTGATAATTAGACAAGTAGTTTACCAAATAGAAACTATTTAGGGATGTAAGGAAGATTGGGGAAAGGTAAGATCTCCACCGTAATAACACTTAGTGTAATATGAAATATTAAATATGTAGTAAAATAAATAAATAAATAAATAAATAAATAAATATATATATATATATATATATATATATATATATATATATATATATATAT
>NC_028357.1:15436875-15440327 GCF_000741045.1 Vigna radiata var. radiata
TTTTTTTAATTTTGAGAATGAAAATTATTAAAATACCCTTAACCTTAAAACTTAGAATTTATGATATATAAGGGTATTTTTGTCTACTGAAATCCGGTACACATTGCTAAAATGTAGCAACTGAAAACAGACGTACGCAAGTTAGCAAACCCATATATATATATATATATATATATTATAATTTTTTTTAACCTATCAAAAGTATAAGGTGTAAGCGCAACGTCTTTTTTTCTTTTTTATGTCATTGCATTTGATGTAGTGTTTTCAAATAATTGTTTCTATTTCTAAGTAATTCACTGCGGGACCTTTTCTCATTATGCGAATGTTATTCCATTTAATATATTTCAATGAATGGTTTACAATGTTGCAAATGTTTCCTTTTTCTCTTTAAAAACTAGTGCATGTTTTCTTTTTTTTATTATTATTCCATTCATTATATTAAATTTGCGGTGATAAATTTGTTTTAGCTTTCAATGACTATGCTATTATTATTTTCACATATAATCCATGATTTTGTCAATCACTACTTGGTATATATTACTGTTTGGTGATAACATGACAGTATTATCTATTTGAGATGATTGGAAGTGGTTGTGGAGCATGTTCTGTTCATATGACTTGATCTTTAAGGCTTAAACATGTGGTTTGATTATGATTCAAAGGTGTGTAAATTGGGAAAGACTGAAACATGATTTCATGGTTGTTATGGTAATTTCAAATGTAGAATCTCTTTGTGAGATTCGTAGTGTTTTACAATGAAAGTAGGAGCTCAATCTTGGGGATCTTCCTGACGCTCCAATGGCCTTTCTTCTCATGTAGAGAGGATTAGACCATGTGGTGAGGAATAACAGGAGGTCTTAGTCTTGGAGGTTTCCATCATGCTCCAGGGCGCGGAACAGACTAACCTCGTGAATGTGGCAGGGCGGGGGAGCCTGAGTATCACAAGGCACCATGGGTGCATGACCCGCCATAGCTTGACTATCATTCTAAAGTTCGGACGAGTCAAGTCTAGAAGATAACATGCTAGGATTTGTGTTGTATATATTGCCTTGCTTGTATGTTCATGTTGGTATAATTGCATGTTTTTTACATAATTAGCTCACCTTGCTTGTTTATTTGTGTTGTGTTATGTCTGCGTGTTTTCTCTTGCGATGATCATCCACTTGGATGAGAGCAGATGGCGAGGAGGCTACTTTGGAAACAACTCTTGATGGGGATGACAGTGCTGCAGTCTAGTCCACTAGACCTCGTTTCTCTTAGTCATGTTATTTTGAAGAAGCTTTTCATGTTTTAAAATTTTTAATTCCTTGTATTTTCAGGGAGAAACTTTAGTACTCCACTTCCAAATTCTAAGTGTCACAATCGGAATTGCGACGGGATGACGATCCAGAAAAGGAAACGATTTTGAAAAAGTTTTTGGAGTCGTCACCATAGTTTATTTTGGAAAACTACGGAAAAACCATTAAGAAAAGACACGGTCACGAAAACCAGATTCTGCGTTCAGGATTCGGTTATGTGTAGGGAAGGTATTAGTACCCTACAACTCCTGCCCTAAGACAATACCTTTAATTATCCCCAGAAATAACACTATAAAGAAACAAAAGATATTTTTTAATTTTTGTGCCCGACAAGGATTGACCTTGCTCGTACATATTCTCATTCAGAATAAGAAATCATGATCACGTAGTTCTTTTGAAACAGTTTGAAAATTTTGTTTAAGAAATTGTTGGGAAAATTTGTTTGCAAAAGATTTGAATTTTTTGGATTTTTGGAAAGTGAAACTGACAAGGACTAACCTTTATCCTACGTATCTCCATTCTTGATGGAGAATCAAGGATCACATAGTTCTAGATTAAAAATTGTTTGTTGTTTGAAAATATGATTGTTTTTGGTTTTTGAAGATTTTTTGTATAAGGAAAGGAAAGGAAAAGGTTTTTTTAGCACAATGTCTACGCGAACGGTCGCACGTGTCCTTTAACCTTTTAAAACATATTTTTATTATTGTTAGAAAAAGAAAGAAAAAGGCTTTTAGCACAAGGCCTACGCGAACGGTCGCACGAGTGCTTTAACCTTTTAAAACATATTTTATTATTTTTGTAAGAGAAGAAGAAAAAGGTTTTTAGCACAAGGTCTACACGAATTGTGGCACATGTGCTTTAACCTTTTAAAACATATTTTTATTATTTGTGTAAAAAAGAAAAAAAAAAGGTTTTTAGCGCAAGACCTACGCGAACTGTTGCACGTCTGCTTTAACCTTTTAAAAATATTTTTATTATTTTTGTAAAAAAGAAGGGAAAAAGGTTTTTAGCACAAGACCTACGCGAAAGGTTTTTAGCGCAAGGCCTACGCGAACGGTCGCACGTGTGCTTTAAACTTTTAAAAATATTTTTATTATTTTTGTAAAAAAGAAGGGAAAAATGTTTTTAGCACAAGACCTATGCGAATGGTCGTACGTGTGCTTTAACCTTTTAAAACATATTTATATTATTTTTATAAAAAAGAAGGAAAAAAGTTTTTAGCACAAGGCTTACCCAAACAGTCGCACATGTGCTTTAACCTTTTAAAACATATTTTTATTATTTTTATAAAAAAAAAGGAAAAAAAGATTTTAGCACAAGACCTACACGAACGGTCGCACGTATGTTTTAACTTTCTAAAACATATTTTTATTATTATTTATTTATTATTATATTTTTTTGTTATTATTTTATTATATTTTCATTTAAATAAACAAACCCAATGAATTAAAATAAAACACAAGGTATATGGAGTGGGGGTTATCATGCAAAGGGGTTACATACAGTAAAAACTAATAAAGAAATCGAAGCATAAAAATAAAATGGGGGTTACTCCCTGTACCTCCCCAATTTCATCTCCCACCCCCCATTTCATTTTTTCCCTTTGCTCTATTTTTTCTATTCCAATTTTATCTTTTAGCAAAAATTTATATTTAGAAATAAAATTTTATGGTTTTATTCTCCCACCCCCACATAACCTATTTATTCTTTTTTTTATCTTCATGCTTTCATCTTTAGGTTTTCTTCTTAAGAATTTTTTGTTCTATTTTTCTAGAAATTCTTTCTCCCATTTTTCTTGTATTTCAAGTGATAATTGAGATATCGATTTCTCCTGGAAGAATTTGTCCTTAAATTATTATATCTCAGCATTGCATTGGTGGTGTTGTATCCAACCTTTAACCAGCGATCCTCTTCGAGTCGAGGTTAGTAATACTTTCGTAAAACCGCTAAATGGATGACGACTTCCGTTTACTCTTAAAGGGATGTTGACATCCGTTTACGGATTCCCACGTCCGTTTAAGCGTTTTCTAGATTATTTTAGATTATGTTTTTGTTAGTTTTATTTTTTAAGATTTGTTTTTATTAGTTTTATTTTTTAAGATTTGTTTTTATTAGTTTTAATTTTTTAGGATTTGTTTTTATTAGTTTTATTTT
>NC_028357.1:15446893-15454849 GCF_000741045.1 Vigna radiata var. radiata
TAGAGATAGTAGGATGTAGAAGTAGTAGTTGGAAGAAGTGTAGTAGTTGTCTTAGTTGTTGTAGATGTTGGCTTCTTATTTGGCTTNCTTACAAATGATCCAATCACCCCTATTTATACTAGTGGTACCTCCTTAACCAATGGTTAGGATCTTGCCACCACAACATTAATCTAAGGGTCATTATTCATCTTCTAGAGTTTTCTAAAACATTCTTATAATTCTAAACTTATCTAGATAAATCTAATGGATAAGTATCCCTAGATATTTTTATACATCATTCTAGAATCCTTCTAGATAGGATATTTCTAGAATTTTATTTTGGACCCTCTTTAGTTTTGGGCCTTCTCTAGTCTTGGGCTTTTATCTTTTAGGCCCAATTTACATTTTAACTCTTTTTTCCTAGGAGCTTCTCCATTCTTCTAGAATTTGCATTACACTTTAACAAGAAACCAGCCTTCACCCAAACGGCCATCTCCAACCACCGTCCACGGCGTCGCCAGTGACGACACCCTCTTTCCACTGTTTTTTAATATCCCAAGCATCTGAAGACAATTTTCATCAGCAAGGAGATAAGCACCGAGGCCCATCAACAGGAACACCAAGTGAGCTGAACAAGACGCGTCAATTCTTCACTAGAATTCAAAAAAACACCACCTAGATCTATAACCAGATAATCTAATCGATTGATCCCAATTGGGAACGCGTCGAGGTAGGCGAAGGTGACGAAGGAGGACGCCGATGAAGCGGTTGTAGTCGACGTTGACGGCGCGGCGATCGGACTGGGTGGCTTGGTCGAACAAGTGGATGGCGTTGGAGGTGAAGGAATTGCGGATGGTGGCGGAGGAGGTGCGATTCTGCTCCAACTTCAGTGCTTGGTGTTGGAGTTGGTGTTCGGCGGGAATAGGGGATAAGAGTTTTGATAGGAATGGGCAGAATGGAAGTGAAAAGAGGGCGGTGGGGAAATCGAAATGGCGAAGACGCGATCAGTGATGAAGGTGTGGTGTCGGGTTTTTGGGAGTGAATGAAGGAATCCCCCAAGTGGCGGCTGTGCCTCCCCTCCAAAAAATGGAATTTGTCCTTCTCTCCCTCATGTGCTGCCCTATTTGCTTTGGGCCGTCAACTTCCGTAAACGTGGAATCAACCTTCTTTTCTTCTTCAAGCACCTCCTAAAAATAAGCACAACTTTTTCATTATGGCCGTGATGTAAAAGTGGAGGAACCCCTAATAGAAAAGAGAAAGGGATTCTGTTACGTCCCCTTTGGCTTGCCCAATGCACCTCCATAATAATGGTGCCATTTACACGTTTTTTCATTTTTTTTTTTCGTTTTTCTTCTTTTTCGTTTTTTCGTTTTTTTTTTCTTTTTTCGTTTTCTTGCTTTTTTTTTTGTTTTTTTTCTCTATTTCCTCCTCTTCTTTTTTTTTCTCTTTTCCTCTTTCTTCTCTTTTTTTTTTCTTTTTCGTTTTATTTTTTTTTTCCTTTTTTTTTTCCAAAAAAAGAATCAAATCAAATAATAATAAAAAATTAAATCAAATACTAAATAGTAAAATAAAAATTAAAAATAACAAAATAAAAATAAAATAAAATAAGACAAAAATAAAAACAAGTTCTATTATTTATTCAGTCGGACGAAATTGGATGTTGACACTAAGTACTGTTTAAGGATAACTGTGATCTTATTACTCTTAACTGCTTTCTAGTATTATTCATGGTGACGCCTTTATTATATTATATATCTTTATAATATAATTAGGATGTCACATTTATGGTATCAGAGTAGTTTGTTCCTAGGATAACCTACGGGTTGCGGGTTTGTCGTGACTTTCCTGTGGAAAGTTGAGTCTGAATGGTATGTTGTACCATTTCCTCCAAGTTTAGATCGTGAAATTGTATATCTAACTGGAAGCTTTGAGAACAGAAAATGTCTCTATAGAAGGAATGAGGGTGCACACTCATTACTTCTACTAGATATAATTTTGCTTTCTTAATTCTGAAGGTTTGGAGAAAGGAAGGGTAGTGATTCAAGTATTATTGTCGATAGAAATTTTTGTCTTGTTCTTGCCTTTATAGTAGTGTGTTGTGCTCTATAGTAGTAGAGGAATGCAGATTCAAGGACAACTTGACCTGTATACCTTCTTTAGAATTGGTTTAAGCCTTTGAGACAAATTCTTGCCTCGAAGATAAGGAGTTCGAAGACTAGAGTTTAGGCTTCAAGGGACGTGTAGGGATATTGGAATTTATATGCAATGTTTTGGATGAAGGAGTTTTCAAGGAAAAAGTTCGGAGATCAGATATCGTACGATTCACAAGAAGAGTTGCGTTCAAAGACTAGAATAAAAGGAGCTTTGGATGGGCATTGGTGTGACAATGTTTGGTTCTATGTATCAGTAACGTCAAAGGTCAGAAGAATTGAAGTGTTGATGAGCAACGAAGTGGCTTTAGGTGAGATGGGTAACATGGATCGGTGTATCAACGATGGTTGAAATCTGAATAAGAGAAGTGGTGGATGGTTTGAAGCTTAAGTTAAGAGAGGAATAAGAATTCTGGAGTGAAATAAAGGGAATCAATGTTTAGAAAGGAATTAGAAGAAGAAGAGTTTGAGAAGCAGTTGTATAAGACACAGAGCAGATTTAAGGATTGTGTAATAAAAGGTGGAATTTCTAAGGTGGAGAAACATGAAGTCTGTGAGGAGAATTGAAGTATTATAGGGCTGTGAATTGAATAATAATTAAATGGAGTGGTTAAGCACTAATCGCAAGTGGATATTGTATAGCCAAGTTTAGAAGGATGTTTCAAGATTAGTAAGTTGCATAGAAGGAATATTTGATCTCGGGTTGAGGCGAAAGACTTCAATCACTGAAGCGAGAGGCACATCAGAAAGGTTTGGTTATGGGCTAAGAGGAAAGATTTCTAGTATTGAAGGAAGGGGATATTAGGGTGTCACTTTGGTAAGAAAAGGTGAGGAATGGAGAATTAAGAGCACGATGGATGAGGAACAAAGAAGAAAGGCCTTAGAACAAATGACAAAGGATGGCTACAGTATGAGTTGTTGGGGAGGGTATCGAGAATGATCAGAAAATCCGGGTTGATTGAGACTATCAGAGTTTCAAAGCGGCATGTTGTGGTACATTCAGTTTTTCTTCGGGTGTGATTTTATGGTGATGTTAAGGGATCAGCTGAGTTTGATCAAGAGAGAAGTGGATATTGGAAGTTAAGTTACAGATGGCAGTAAGTGGGTAAGTTCAGATAAGGTCAGAGGATTAATGTTGCTGGATAAGGGTATCTTGAGGTTCAGGGGATCAAAGATAGAGTTAGTATTTCTAAAGATTTTGAGTTGAAGAGGGAAATTCTTGAAGAAGAAGGTTTTAATTTAATTTGGCCGAATGAGTGCATGAAGTATTCTAAGTGAGGTGACGTTTGTGGAGTTAATCTAAGGACTCGGGTTTGAAGCTTCTATGGAGTGGTTTCTTGGAAGGGAAGGAAAGCGAAGGTAGTACATCAAGTACAGTTGAGCGAAATATAGAAGTAAGTGTTATGGGAATTCAAGATGTTTGTTAAGTGTGAGTGAAGAAGAGATGATGTTATTCTTTCGTAAGTTTGAGGTATGATTCAAGGGAGATTGTTGTTTCAAATAGTTCTCTAGCGCTTTATGATCTTCAAGAGAAGCTTTGTGTTTCAAGAAGAAAAGTCAGTGGTTATACTTCAATTGTGGATCAAGTTGAAATGTGAAGACAAAGGGTTGGGAAAGTCAGAATAGTTTAGCAAGGTTAAGCAAAGAAGAAAAGATGGATCTTTGTAGCATAAGGTTTTTGGTTTGTGTTCTGCAATAAGTATGGGAATTTTATACCTTGGAGAAGTGGTGCTCATTTGGAATAGTATCTAAGAAGAATCGGTGTTGGTAATGTCTTTATGGATGGTTCCTGTTGAAGTTGTGTAATACAAGAATAAGGTGGAAGTTGGGTTAGGGCAACCGTGTTTGGACTCAGTGTGATCATAGGAAGAACCACAAAGTTGAAGAATCTCAGAAGAGAATTAGAGGACAGGTTGGAACAGTCTAGTATAAGTCTCGGCAATCATAAGTGATTTCGAGCATGGTCGTTTTGTGGAGTAGAAAAGCAGTGTTGAGGAAAATGGAATGACAAGATTATCATGGAAGAAAAGAGTTACCGGGATTTTGCAAAGTCATGGATGTTTTGGAGAAGTTCTTCAAGGGTGATCATCTTCGGGTTACAATTGTCATGAAGGAAGTGTTCTTTTAGTAAACTAGTGAGCAAGGGAGTTTAAGATCAGAGTAGCGCAGCGGATGATGATGAGCATGTTATTATCAAAAATAGGTACGCATGAAGAGCTTTTATAATTGTAGATTGGTGGTCTGTGATGGATGAGTTCTTTGAACCATATTGGTATTGTTATATGAAAATGAGTTGGGGGAGTTTTTGGTAATCTTTAAGAGTTAGAAGTAAGTTCAGGTACGGAAGAAATAGGTATCAGGCAGAGAAGATAGTTGCGATTTCAAGCTACAGGGTCAACTTTAAGGTGAGGAAGTATTAATGAATTTGGAACAGGAAGAGTGGGTTAAGGGATGAAGAAGATGAATTGAGCTATGGTTTCGAATTGTAGTGTCGACCTGGAAGTAGGAGAATAAATGGACGTGAAGCAGGAGAAGAGGGTCAGCGAATGAAGGAAATAAACTGGGATGAGTTTTAAGTTGTAAGGTCAATTCTGAGGTGAGCAAGCGTTAGTCGAGAGTGGAAGCTAAAAGAAGATTTTTAAGTTTTTAGCTTAGTAAGAATTGATTAAGAGACGGTCGAAGAATTTGAAGAATGGGGTTTGAAGTGAAGAGGTAAAGAGATTCCTTTAGTATAGTTGAAATACTATAACTAGTGGGTTTCTCAAAATGGTTGAGAAAACACAGTTTGGACAGTCCTAACTTGAGATGTATCATAAGTTGACATGGTACTAATTAAGCTAGGATCTCAAGTCGAGGAAGATACATATCTAAGTATGATTTCAAGGTAATGGATTAAGGAATGCATATAGTTCGTGTTAGTAAGATAACAAAGTAAAGTTGGAGTGCTCAAATTTGTTTGATATTGCAAAGGAGAAGAGTTTTACCTTGGTAATGAGATCGTTATCAAGTAATATAAAATGGGTAAGTCCAAGTATAGTTTCCCAAAGGACTCTTAGGCCTTAACTTTCGTGTAACCTAATTGCATAAGACTTGAGAAGAAATTGATTTTAAGTTTTTAAATGAAAAAACAAAAGTAAACATGCAAATGCAGTGAATCAAAGGTTAAGGAAAAACTATGGATGAATGGTGTTGTTGGGGTTTACAATTTCATCTTATCCACTCTCAAATATCTATTCTTCTTATTTAATTCGCTTATTTATCATATTGCCATGCAAACTTTCTTGGTCTACCCTTAACCCAATTCCTTGGGGAAAAAAGCCTATTACTAATTACTGACTTGCTATCTCTAGCCTCCCCTCGTAACTAATAATGCATAACAAATGAAAGCAAAACACAATTTATCGTCCTACCCCTATCTCTAGGCTATTAGCATAATCAAGGAATTCCTCCCAGTTCATGACATTACTGTACGTCTCCGTATCAATAAAGACAAACAACATTTACCGAATGAGTGAAACGATAAAAGCATTAAATACAGGTAAGGAACCCAGCAATTGATAAATCAAGCATATGCAAGCATATGAATTAAATAAAAATTTGGATATATGAGAGTTTCAAAAGATTACATTGTTCCCCAACAACAAAGGGTTTAGTTCACCATTATCATGGTGAAACTAGATGAAATACAATGGAAGAATGAAAGAATAAACCCTAGATTGAGTAGTTTGGAGCCTAAGCATCCAAAGAACAACCTCCAAGGTGTGTAGAGCTGTTGTGGATGTTTCCCTCTGCCAAAGATTCAGGTTTTAAGTCATACTTGGGCTATTTATAACTCAGAAAAATAATAGAATTTAAGCCCAAGCCCAGCAGACAACCGCTCAGCGCCTAATTTAACCGCTCAACGGTTTGCCTCTAATTGTTCAACCGCTCAGCGCCTTATTTGACCGCTTAACGGTTTGCCTCTAACCGCACTGGGCGCTCAACGGTCCGTTCTGGCGCTCAGCGGTTCCTTTGGCTCTTCTTTTCATCCTTTTTCTTCATCTTTCATGAGCACAAGTCCACCTTACTTCACTTCCATCTTCAAATCACCTCAAAACCCTGTAAAACAAAGTAAAACCAAGCATAATACCTCTAAAACCAACTTTTGACTCTCAATGACTCAACTAATTGTTTTACTTGATTTTAAGCTCATTCTAAGCCATAAAAGGGTGTGTTTTAATATCAAATTTAAGCATGAAAATAACAGTTTTTAGACCGTTATTACAACCCCAAACTTAGAACTTTGCTTGTCCTTAAGCAAACAAGACAAAACTGGGCTTTCCACTTCTTCTTCAAATAGTTCAACATTTTCAAAAATCCTTTTCCTCACAACAAGTTATTTATTCAATTTAGATCTTCAGTGGAATCCTTTCAATATGCATGCATGCTTTCAATCCAATTCAATTCACATAAGCACATATTTCCCAACAGACGTTTCATTTATGAATGATCAATCCACTAAGCATAGATGTAAATATGGATTTCAACAATTCTCACCAAGCAAGTGTTTTACTCAATCTCTCAAGTGTTTAAAAGGTCACTCCACTCTTCTACTATTCACATGTCACATAAAACAACACCGCCATTCATCTAAAACAATCAAAATCCTCACATGCAAATGCCATCACAAGGACTTTTCCAAGGCTTGTAACGAGGCTGGGCTATCAAGAAAAATTGGTTTTTTTTTTCGGAATACAAAATCCTTGAGTTAAGAGAGTTATTTTAACATTCAAAGTTCAAGCACAACTCTCTTTTTCACCAATCTCACTCATTCCCAACTTCTTCCCTTTTCTTTTATTTTTACATTGAGCTCATCTTTCATGCTTTTTCTTTTCTTTCTTTCTTTTTCTCATGCATTTTTCTTTTTCAGCACTTGAACTCAATGCTACTCTTTTGTCATTCAACTTTCCCCATACAACCCCAAACTTGAACCTTTTCAACACATGCAATTAATCTCAACCCAACTCAAGGTCAATAATTTCGAATCAAGGGTTTTCATCCTGTTTAAGGCTAAGGTTCAAAAAGGGTATAATATTTCAATCACTTTGGGTAAAAATATGGTTAAGTAAGGGCTTCCAAACATGGCCTTAATCATATGACATAAACATGCAATTCAATCAATTATCAATATTCAGGCAATATCATTCATGATTTCCAGTGAACAGTACATATATCAGTGAAAACTCTAGAGCTCAATACCTCACACAACATGCTTTCTCACACATCATTCATGCATCCTGCTTAGCATCACAATCACAATCATAAACCACTATACATCTGTTCACATAACTAGTGAACCATTTACTTGGATATCAACATGCACACAGTTTCAATCATCAACCACATTCAATCATCATCATTGAATAACTCATCATGCAATATAAAATCAAACCATCATTAGAACCAGTGTACAGGCCAAGCATAGACACAAAAAATAAAGTTCACCTAATCTAAAAATCAAAAGTACAAAAGAAAAAGAAAACCCTGGGTTGCCTCCTAATAGCGCTTGTTTAACATCACGAGCCTGACCCGAACCTCATGGATCCACCAACATCATTACCGTGGAGAATTGCTCCACCTCTCCTCCTAAATAATGTTTGAGCCTCTGACCATTTACCACCCAACTCTACTGCTGACCATCATTATTTGGATTCTCCAACTCCACAACTCCATTTGGGTATACATGCTTTATTACAAAAGGTCTCGACCATTTCGATTTCAACTTCCCAGGAAATAACTTCAACCGTTGATGACAAATTGGCAAGTGTACCAAATCGTACAAGTAATA
>NC_028357.1:15456369-15485923 GCF_000741045.1 Vigna radiata var. radiata
AAAATTTCAAAGCCCACAAAGCCTTATGTTCCATCTCTACTGGCAAGTGACATGCTTTCCCATATACCATCTGAAAAGGTGATAACCCCATGGAAGTATCCATAGTTGTCCTGTATGCCCACAGAGCATCATCTAGTTTATGTGACCAATCTCTTCGTGAAAAAGCAACTGTCTTCTCTAATATCCTCTTGATTTCCCTGTTAGAGACTTCAGCTTGACCATTTGTTTGTGCATGATAAGGTGCAGCCACTTTATGTTTCACCCCGTAATGTTTAAGTACCTTGGCAAGCTGAGCATTACAAAAATGAGATCCCTCATCACTAATAAGTACCCTGGGAGTTCCAAAACGTGAGAAAATTTTCCTTTTCAAGAATTTAATAACCGTGTTAGCATCATTCTTTGGACATGCTAGAGCTTCAACCCATTTACTCACATAATCAACAGCCACCAAAATATATTCATTATTAAATGATGGTGGAAAAGGCCCAACAAAGTCAATACCCCAACTAGGGATGGCAAAAAAATTCGCGGGTACGGGTATCCGCAGATAAAACCCGCGGCGGATAGTTATTACCCGGGAATATTTACTACCCGCGGGTAACAGGTAGCGGGTATTTTAATACCCGCTTCTAAACGGGTCGGGTACGGGTAGTATACTACCCGAGCCGTGGATACCTGTTAACCGCAAAATATAAAAAAAAATTAATTTATACATATATTTAATTAAATTTAAACAAAAATAAAATAAAATTATACTTTATTAGATTAAAATTAATTAAAAATAAATTTTAATTTATATTTAATTTAATTTATATTATATATATATATATATATATATATATATTTGTAATTTTATTTAAATTTTATTTTAAAATATATAAAATATTTTTTTTTCGGATATCTGCGAGTACCCGCGGATTTTTAAAATACCCGCGGGCATTTTTTAAACGGGTATCCGACGGGTAGCGGGTCGGATGACAGGTACATTTTTATCTGGCGGGTCGGGTTGCGTGTAGGCACCATCCGTGCCCGACCTGACCCGTTGCCATCCTGAACCTCAACAATAAAAGACTTCAACTTCCAAAATACCCTGTAACGGCATCTCATGTCTTCTCGAAATAACTCATGTCCTTTGACACTTGTCACAATTCCTAGAATGATTGTGAGCGTCTTTAAACAAAGTAGGCCAATAAAATCCTGACTGAAGAATTTTTGCAGTCATTCGCTCTCCATTATAATGACCCCCATAAGGAGAATTATGACAATGCCACAAGATTCCTTCTGCTTCTTCCTTCATTACTCATCTCCTCAAGAGATTATCTACTCCAATCTTGAATAAATACGGATCACCCCATATAACTGCTTAGCATCAAAATAAACTTCTTTCTGTGTTGCCAATTTAATTCTTCAGGAATAACACCTGCAGCTTTAAAATTAGCCATATCAGCAAACCATGGCCTTTATTGAATGTACAAGAGAGTTTCATCTGAAAAAGACTCCCAAATTTCTTTCTCCTTGCTCGCTACTTCAGTGTTGACCAACTGAGATAAGTGATCAGCAATTAAATTTTTCACTTCCCTTTTTATCACAAATCGCTACGTCAAACTCTTGTAACAAAAGCACCCACCTGATTAACCATGGCTTTGAGTCTGGCTTTGTCAATAAGTACTTTATAGCCGCATGATCCGTATAGATTATCACTTTAGATCCAATAAGATAAGATCTAAATTTCTTCAATGCTAAACTATAGCTAAAAACTTTTTCTCTGTAGTAGCATAATTCAGCTGAGCTTCATTTAAAACTTTACTAGCATAGTAAATAGCATGAAAAACCTTTTCTCTTCTTTGGCCCAACACAACACCTATAGCACAATCACTGGCATCAGACACAAGCTCAAAATCTTTGTTCCAATCTGGAGCTACAATTACTGGAGAAAAAATTAAGTTTTTCTTTAGGACATCGAAAGCTTGCAAACATTCAGAACTCATTTCAAACGGTGTATCCTTAACAAGCAGACTACTCAATGGCTTAGCAATCTTCAAAAAATCTTTAATAAATCTCCGATAAAAACCAACATGCCCCAAGAAACTCCGAATTCCTTTCACATTTGATGGTGGTGGAAGCTTTTCAATAACCTCCACTTTTGCCTTGTCAACTTCAATCCCCCTGGTTGAAATCTTGTGTCCCAACACAATTCCTTCTGTAACCATAAAATGAAATTTCTCCCAGTTCAAAACAAGATTCGTTTGAACACATCTTTTAAGAATAACATCCAGGTTGGACAAACATCTCTGAAAAGAATCTTCAAATACTGAAAAATCATCCATGAAGACTTCTATGCTTTTCTCCATAAATTCCACAAAGATTGCTTGCATACACCTTTGAAATGTAGCAGGAGTGTTACACAATCTAAATGACATTTTTCTATAAGCGAATATACCAAAAGGACATGTAAATGCTGTTTTTTCTTGATCTTCAGGATCCACCACAATTTGATTATATTTAGAATAGCCATCAAGGAAGAAATAGTATGCCTGTCCAGCTAATCTTTCTAGCATCTGGTCCATAAAAGGTAAAGGAAAATGATCCTTTCTGGTAGCTGTATTTAACTTCCTGTAATCAATACACATCCGCCACCTAGTAACTGTTCGCATAGGAATCAGTAAGTTTTTCTCATTATGAATCATTGTCATTCCCCCTTTCTTTGGAACCACTTGAACTAGACTCACCCATTTGCTATCAGAAATTGGATAGATGATTCCTGCTTCTAATAACTTCAACACTTCCTTTCTCATAACTTCCTTCATAACAGGATTCAATCTCCTCTGTGGTTGAGCCACTGGCCTATAATCACTCTCCATAAGAATCATGTGCATACAATATGTGGGGTTTATACCCTTGAGATCTGCAATTGACCAGCCTATAGCACCCTTATTTGCTTTTAAGACTTCCATCAACTTCTCTTCTTCTTTCGGAGATAATGAAGTACTAATAATAATTGGTTTTCCTCTGTTATCTTCAAAGAATACATATTTCAAATGTGGTGGTAATTCTTTCAATTCAAGTTTGCTTTCTTTCACTCTCTCTTTAATCAATTCTTTCAAAACTTGCCTCCTTTGTTGCATTTCCCTTGTTACCTCCAAGTCACGGACACATTCTTCAATCATTTTATCCTCCTCTTCATGTAAATCTTCACATTCATTAATGAGAGTCCTCTCCAATACAAATGCATTTCGCATTCTCTTATCTTGCAGCATACAAAGTTCTTCCACAATGTCTATTTGAAAGCATGACTTATTATCTTTAGGATATGACATTGCTTGGAAAACATCAAAATTTACCTCTTCATCCTGTACTCTGACTTTCAGCATACCATTCTCAACATCAATTAAGATCCTGACCGTCTTCATAAATGGTCTTCCAAGAATCAAAGGTGCATCTCCGTTTTCCACCATCTCCATAACAATAAATTCCACTGGGAATAAAAATTTATCCACCTTTACTATCACATCTTCAGCCACTCCATATGGATATTTAAGAGACCTGTCTACCAATTGAAGAGTCATTCTTGCTGGCTTAAGTTCTAATCCTCTGATCTTTTTGAACATAGAAAGAGGCATTAGATTAATGCTAGCTCCCAGATCAATCAAAGCTTTCTCCACCTCTAACTCTCCAATAGTGCACAAAATGTTAAAGCTCTCTAGATCTTGTAATTTAGGCGATAATCTCCTTTGTATGACTGCACTACAATTTCCTTGCACTTCAATGGTTTCCTTCTCAACATATTTCCTTTTTTTCATGAGAAGTTCCTTAAAAAATTTAGCATATGATGGCATTTGCTGAAGTGCCTCAGAAAACGGCATAGTTATTTCCAACTTCCTAAAGATCTCCATAAAGCGCTCAAACTGCTTTTCCTTCTCCCTTCTAGAGTATGTCTTTGGATAAGGTAAAGGTTTAACATACTCCCTATCTTTTAATTTTACCACCTCTTCTTATTTAATTTCCTTATTTATCATATTGCCATGCAAATTTTCTTGGTCTACCCTTAACCCAATTCCTTGGCGAAAAGAGCCTATTACTAATTACCGGCTTGCTATCTCTAGCCTTCCCTAGTAGCTAATAATGCATAACAAACGGAAGCAAAATACAATTGATTGTCCCACCCCTATCTCTAGGCGGTATTAGCATAATCAAGGAATTCCACCCAATTCATGACATTACTGTACGTCTCCGTATCAATAAAGACAAACAACATTTACCGAATGAGTTAAACGATAAAATCATTCAGTATAGGTAAGGAACCCAACAATTGATAAATCAAGCATATGCAAGCATATGAATTAAATAAGAATTTGGATATATGAGAGTTTCAAAAGATTACATTGTTCCCCAACAACAAAGGGTTTAGTTCACCATTATCATGTTGAAACTAGATGAAATACAATGGAAGAATGAAAGAATAAACCCTAGATTGAGTAGTTTGGAGCCTAAGCATCCAAAGAACGACCTCCAAGGTGTGTAGAGCTGCTGTGGACGTTTCCCTCTGCCAAAGATTCAGGTTTTAAGTCATACTGGGGCTATTTATAACACAAAAAAAAAAAAAAACAGAATTTAAGCCCAAGTCCAGCAGACAACCGCTCAACGCCTAATTTAACCGCTCAGCGGTTTGCCTCTAATCGTTCAACCGGTCAACGCCCTATTTGACCGCTTAGCGGTTTGCCTCTAATTGCACTGGGCGCTCAGCGGTCTGTTCTGGCGCTCAACGGTTCCTTTGGCTCTTCTTTTCATCCTTTTTCTTCATCTGTCATGAGCACAAGTCCACCTTACTTCACTTCCATCTTCAAATCACCTCAAAACCCTGCAAAACAATATAAAACCAAGCATAATACCTCTAAAACCAACTTTTGACTCTCAATGACTCAACTAATTGATTTACTTGATTTTAAGCTCATTCTAAGCCATAAAGGGTGTGTTTTAATATCAAATTTAAGAATGAAAATAACGATTTTTAGACCGTTATCATATAGTTGGAAACTATGCTACTCAGTAGTGAAGATCGGTAAAGCAATGTGAAGCTCTCAGGATAGATGTGATTAAAGGTGATCAAGAATGTAGTAGTTGGTGGTTAACTCGGAAATTGTGGTGATCAAGTCAGAGTTATGGTGTTTCTTGAAAGGAACAAGAGGAGGTAAATAAGTATCGGTCAAGGGTTAATTTGAAGTCAAGATTAGTGGAAGTTTTTAGAAGAAATTTATAAGAAGTAGCGAAAGGTGGATGAGTGGTTATCAGTGTGGCATACACAATGGGGTTGGTTGTGCGAAAGAAATTTTCTTACTAGCCGAAGTTTAGGAGTTCATATTTGTCTTGAGAGTAACGGCTAAACCAATCCACACTATTGAACACTAGAGCATTTTAACACAGAGGCATGGTTTTCATGTTAGTAAGGTCGTTGGGGAGTAGTATCTTAGTCAAAATAGGTGATTATACTAGAGGATGTGATGAGAGTAGGTTGTACCTTCTCTCTGGTAAGTTTAATTTTCAATTGTGACTAGTCATATGTGCTGGTGTCGAAGGTGAGTATGATGCGTTCAGACATCTAGGTCCTCTCCGGTGATCAATTGGGGGAAAGTAAGATCTCTATTGATAATTAGACAAGTAGTTTATCAAATAGGAACATTTTGGGATGTAAGGAGGATTGGGGAAAGGTAAGATCTCCATTGTAATAATACTTAGTGTAATAAGAAATATTAAATATGTAGCAATATATATATATATATATATATTATAATTTTTTTGAACTTATCAAAAGCATAAGGTGCATACGCAACGTCTTTTTTTTATGTCATTGCATTTGATGTAGTGTTTCCAAATAATTGTCTCTATTTTTAATTAATTCACTGCGGGACCTTTTCTCATTATGCAGATGTTATTCCATTCAATATATTTCAATGAATCGTTTAGAATGTTGCAAATGTTTCCTTTTTCTCTTTAAAAATCAATAGTGCATGTTTTTTTTTTTATTATTATTCCATTCATTATATTAAATTTGCGGTGATAAATTTGTTTTAGCTTTCAATGATTATGTTATTATTATTTTCACATATAATCCATGATTTTATCAATCATTGTTTGGTATATATTACTGTTTGGTGATAACATGACAATATTATTTATTTGAGATAATTGGAAGTGGTTGTGGAGCATGTTCTGTTACATATGACTTGATCTTTAAGGCTTAAATATGTGGTTTGATTATAATTCAAAGGTGTGTAAATTGGGAAAGACTGAAACATGATTTCATGGTTGCTATGGTAGTTTCAAATGTAGAATCTCTTGGTGAGATTCTTAGTGTTTTAGAATGAAAGTAGGAGCTCAGTCTTGGGGTCTTCCTGACGCTCCAATGGCCTTTCTTCTCATGTAGAGAGGATTTGACCATGTGGTGAGGAGTAGCAGGAGGTCTTAGTCTTGGAGGCTTCCATCATGCTCCAGGGCGCGGAATAGACTAACCTCGTGAGTGTGGTAGGGCGGGGCCAGGGCGGGGGAGCCTAAGTATCACAAGCCACCACTGGTGCATGACCCGCCATAGCTCGACTATCATTCTAAAGTCCGGACGAGTCAAGTCTAGAAGATAACATGCTAGGATCTGTGTTGTATATATTGCCTTGCTTGTGTGTTCATGTTGGTATAATTGCATGTTTTTTACATAATTAGCTCACCTTGCTTGCTTGTTTGTGTTGTACCATGTCTGCGTGTTTTCTCTTGCGATGATCGTCCACTTGGATGGGAGCAGATGGCGAGGAGGTTACTTTGGAAACAGCTCTTGATGGGGATGACAGTACTGCAGTCTAGTCCACTAGACCTCATTTCTCTTAGTCTTGTTATTTTGAAGAAGCTTTTCATGTTTTAAAATTTTTAATTCCTTGTATTTTGAGGGAGAAACTTTAGTACTCCACTACCAAATTCTAAGTACTGTTTAAGGATGACTGTAATCTTATTACTCTTAACTGCTTTCTAGTATTATTCATAGTGACGCCTTTATTATATTATGTATCTTTATAATATAATTGAGATGTCACATTCAACATCAATTCCATCGTTACATTCATGGTAGAAAGCATTTCGAGATAAATTTTGTAACTTTTAATTTGAAGACATGTTGCATAATAGTTTTAGGATTTTAGTATTTCTAATTAGTTAAATTTTCCCACCACAAAGTAGTCACAATCATTTGTATTTACATATTGTTAGTTTTAAGGAGTGACACTCGATATTCTATAAATTACTACATTTTATAAAAATTTTGGTTTTGTATGAACATAATGACCTAAATTTTAGTTCATAAAAATTATAAATTTTAGATCCAAAATATTAAGTATTAGCATGTATGGAGGTGTTGGTAGAATTTGTGATTAGTTTGAAACAATAAGTCTAACAAGCAAACATCAATTTTTTAAAAGTTTCCACGTGTAATTATAAAATTGAAAAATGATATTTTAACCCAATTTCTCTTACTCCAATTTTATAGTAGCAATTTCTTTGACATTTTTAATTTCTTTTTCTAGTCAAGTTGGAATTTCGAAGAAGAGAAGGTGTCAAAATTTTATTTTAATAAAAGTATGTTTTTTTTCTCCTAACATTGACTCTTTTCTCTTTTCATTCCCTCCGCACTTCCTATTTATTACTTTTTATCATTCAAATTAAAAGAACGAAAATATTCAGAAGACAAATAAGAATATTTAAACCCTTTTAAATAATTGAAATTAATTACATTTAAGTAATATAGATAAAATACCGAAAATAAAGCAACAAACATAAAAACATGTTCAATGCGATCTGAATTAAAAAAAAGTATATTTGAAGGGTTAAATTAATTTACAATAAATATTAGAAATATGAAAGCTTGGGATATAGCTAAATATAGAATTTCCGAGAGAAGGGGAATGTTGTTGTCATGGAAAGGCAAAGTGCTAAAGATATCCAAAGAAAAAGTGTAATAAACCGAAGAAGGAGGTATGAAACGAATTATAGGGAGTGGAGAGAAAAGTTAGGAGAAAAGAGAGTGGAGATAGTTGGAGGTATGGGTTATAAAAGGGGAAGGTGAAGATGGAGATTGAAGCAAGAAGCCGATAACAATCCTTCTTCTTCCAATAATACAAAGGAAGGAGATAGGAAAGGGTTGAATTAAATCTAAAAAGAAAACAAAAAAAATGGGTCGGATATCAAGTTTAGTGATTGGTTTGATGGCATGCCTGATGGCAGCATCAGTTCGTGGGGAAGACCCTTACATCTTCTACACCTGGAACGTTACCTACGGCACTGTTGCACCATTGGGTGTGGAACAACAAGGCATCCTCATCAACGGCCTGTTCCCAGGGCCAGAAATAAACTGCAGCAGCAACAACAACATTGTCGTCAATGTCTTTAACTTCCTCGACGAGCCCCTCCTCTTCACCTGGCACGGTATCCAACAGAGGAAGAACTCATGGCAAGATGGCACCTTGGGAGCCCAATGCCCCATCCTCCCAGGTACCAACTATACCTACCACTTCCAAGTTAAGGACCAGATCGGCAGCTACTTCTACTACCCCTCCATCGGCATGCACCGCGCCGTCGGAGGCTTCGGTGGTTTGAGGATCTACAGCCGCTTGTTGATCCCAGTTCCCTATGCTGACCCCGCCGACGAGTTCTGGGTCCTCATCGGTGACTGGTACGGCAAGACACACCAAACCCTCAGGCAATTCTTGGACAGTGGCCGTAGCATTGGCAGGCCCAGCGGAGTCCATATCAACGGCAAGAACGGTGGCCTTGAGCCCGCTTACACCATGGAGCCTGGCAAGACTTACAAATACAGAATCTGCAACGTGGGGATCAAGGATGCCCTCAACTTCAGAATCCAAGGTCATCCCTTGAAGCTCGTTGAGATGGAAGGCTCACACGTTGTTCAGAACATCTACGACTCCCTCGACGTTCACGTTGGACAGTGCTTCTCTGTCCTCGTAACCGCCGACAAGGAGCCCAAGGACTACTACATGGTCGCCTCCACTCGCTTTACCAAGAAGACCCTCGTCGCCACCCGCATCATCCGTTACTCCAACGGTGTCATCCCCGCCTCCCCTGAGCTTCCCCTAGCACCCGAAGGCTGGGCTTGGTCTCTCAATCAGTTCCGCTCCTTCCGTTGGAACCTAACCGCCAGCGCCGCCAGGCCCAACCCTCAGGGCTCTTATCACTACGGCCAGATCAATATCACTCGTACCATCAAGCTCGTTAACACCCTCAGCAGGTCCGGTGGAAAACTCCGCTACGGACTCAATGGTGTCTCCCACCTTGACAGTGAAACCCCACTCAAACTCGCTGAGTACTACGGTGTAAGCGACAAGGTTTTCCAGTACAACCTCATCTCCGACGACCCCGTTTCCCTCATCGGCGACCTCACCCTTGCTCCTAACGTCATCAACGCCAACTTCCGTGACTTCATCGAAATCATCTTCGAGAACCCCACAAAGGTTCCCCAGACTTACAACTTGGATGGCTACTCTTTCTTTGCCGTCGCCATTGAGCCAGGGAAGTGGTCACCGGAGAAGAGGAAGAACTACAACCTTCTGGATGCTGTGAGCAGACACACCATTCAGGTCTTCCCCAAGTCATGGGCTGCTATAATGTTGACATTCGACAATGCTGGTATGTGGAACTTGAGGTCGGAGCTTGGCGAGAATCGTTACCTGGGACAACAGTTGTACGTGAGCGTTTTGTCTCCAAACAGGTCCCTAAGGGATGAATACAACCTTCCAGATACTCAGCTTCTTTGCGGCATAGTCAAGGATATGCCTAAGCCACCACCTTACTCTTCCTAAACTTGCTTTCTTCTTTAATCAGAGCCACTTCGTCGATCTCTTCAACACTTGATCATCATTACACTCTTCGATCGACGACATATTCCTTCCTTTAATTGATTAGCTCTTGTAGTTAGTTTATTTCTATCTTTGTGGTCACTGATGTATCAACCCTTTCCTATAATCAATGATATATATTCACTCCTTCCTTCCACTCTTCTTCCCTTTTTCTTTTCCATCAATCACTCTATCTACCTACTTTTAAATAACTCAACAATTATATCTACAATATACATATAATTTCTATACTGTTATATATTATTTCAGAAATAAATTTAGTTTATCTTAAATTAACGACAAAAATCACTAAAAAAAAAAGGATAACTCAAGATCTTTATCGATACACTCCTGACTTAGTGTCATCTCATCTACTTCTCTCATATTATTAGAAATCAAGCAAAAAAAATATAATACATAATCTTCCAAGAAAAACAATAATTTATCACATTTTTATACTTGTAATAGAAATTTAATTAATACGAAGCATATCTTATTTGAACATGAAACATATCTTATTTGAGTATGAAACATATCTTATTTGAGTGTCAGAACGTCTTCTAGATATCAATCATCGATCCGTGACGATAACCTTCTTAGAGAAGTTTGGAAGATCGTGACACGAAGCAGAGTAAGCCAGGATGACCGAAACACATAATTTTTATCTATCATAAGCAACAACATTATTAAAAGATTTTGATTTCTACACTTATTATAAAAAGTTACCAATATATCCCTATCTTTATATATAACCTTATAAAAAAAGTAAAAATAAAAATTCTTATCAATGGTCTATTTATTAGTAATTGGCCTAACACACCACCTATCAGTCTTTTTAATCTCATTCTATAAAAGGATAATGACACAATAATATTGTATCTCATTGACAAAATAATAATAATAAAAGTGTACTAGAAATAATTTCAACCATGTGAAAACTAGATATCAAATTTTTAAGCCATATGTTTAAAGATTGACCACCACAAAATTTGAAATATGATTGTTTCACAATAATGTTTTATGCCACCATTAAAAACTATGAATATTATTATTTTGTTTAAAATTTTTATATATATTTACTTTTATTATTTAAATATAATTATTTTATTATCAAAAGAGATTGTAAAGTAAAAGAGATCAAAAGGTGGATGCGAAATGATAATTTTAAAGAATAAAACAACAAAATCTCATTTTGAAAAGATAAACTCAAAATGAATATAAATGACAAGACACATAGAATTATAAAAGAAAATACAATNTACACTAGTGGAAAAACGCTATTTAACATCACCACATAGATGTCGGTTGTTCCGTCAACTGACGTAAAATGATGAACGGTGGCAACTTTGTAATTAAGTAGGGCAACTAGACGTNGTGGAAAGCTCCAACCGATGAGTGAAGAACTATAGACGTCAGGGCCTTTCAACAGTGACGTCTAAAGGTCTGCCAGATAAGGTGAAGAGTCGAGCTATAAACGTCACAATGACAAACACCGACGTTTAAAGGCCTCAGAGGTGGTGAACAGTCGCGAGTTAGACGTCGGTGGAGACCCACAGACGTCTATAAGCTGACAGGTAGTTGAGTGTCATTAATGGTCTTAGACATAGACGTCGGTGCCCCCTGTTAACCGATGTCTATAACTTGACAGTTAGGTGAAACTGTAATGATTGTTCTGATAACTAGACGTCGGTTGCATGGTAACCGACGACTATGTCCAACTAGACGTCAGTTGCTCAGATATCTTCCATTTGAACCGATTAAATTTCTTCTTCGTTGCATTTTGATGCAGTCTGTGACGTGTTCTTGGGCGACGTTCTGCCTATATTTTTGGGCGTGCAGTCCTCCAATTCCCTCCATTGCTGTTTGAATCTGCTAAGAAGGTTAGCTTCTATGTTTAAAACTTTTATTGTATGTGTGATATTGTCTTTTGTCTATGCATGTTATTGGCTTTTGCGTTTGCATGTCTTTGGCTTTTCGGTATGCATGTGTTATCGGCTTTTGAATATGTATGTGATAAATTTTAGCTGTGTTATTATAATTTGTATCATTGGCTATTTAATATTATAATTTCAAAATATTTGTTCATAACTTTGAAAATGTTATCTTCAGTTCACACATCCTCAAAAGCAACNGATGCATGAGGCACCAATACCTGAATATGATGATGGTCATGATGGTGATGACATGGCTGAAGCGGAGGATGATCCGATAGCAAAACTACTGAGAAGAATTCTCAAGTTCAACAAAGGATCAATACAAATATACTGGGATTTAAGAGTATTTGGTCTCCCCCCCAACTTGCCAGTATATATCACATTCAATGATGTATCGGAGATCATTTCGGGAGACAAGTGGTTGAATATTTTCGTTATTCAACTCTGGTGTATGTAAGATAGTTAATTTTGTCCATAATATTTTAATTTAGATGCCTACTTTGTAATAAGTTAACTTTGTTGTTATAGGTACATGGACACAATCATTGTAGATCAAGGTCGGTCTTCCGTTTACGGATTTGTTGAACCTCAGACCGTTCAATGTAGTGGTAACACAGCTGAAATGAAACAAATGCAAACATGGATGGCTGAGTCAAATAGAGACATATACCTTGTCCCATACATTGACGGGTATGCCTTGTTTTATGTAAAAGGTAATTAAAGTTTACTTAATTAGTTTACTAACTATTTATGATGTTCCAAACAGGGCTCACTGGCAACTAGTAGTCCTCATTCCCAAAAAAAATACAGTTGTCTTCTTCTGTTCGCTGCAAAAGAAGATGAAAGATGACTTGAAATTCCTGCTTCAAGGGTAAGTGTTTCACTAAAAATGACTTTTAATTTCATGTCGGCCTTAATTTTTAATAATTTCATACTTATATTAATATTACTTTCTGTTTTAATGTAAATAGAGTAATGGGTATATCTCGAGGTCAGCTAAATAAAGTGTTGTATCCCAAGGTTTCAGGTGACAAAATTTTTCTGAATTTCAGGTGAGGTTATATTCGAAAAATTAATTTTTATTAAAAAAAAATTGCCCCGTAGACGTCGGTTAAGGCAAACCTGACGTTCACAGACATCAGTCAATGCACAAAGCGATGTCCAATAAGTAACAGTGACAAAACGATCCAGCTCGTACATACGTCTCTTTTGTTGACCACTGACATCTATGGTAACGTCTATTGTTACTGCGCCTGACGTCTATTTGGACGTCGGTTGTGTGCAAAACCGACGTCTATATACACGTCTGTCATTACCTAACTGATGCAAAGTAACGTCACTGGAATAGACGTCGGGTACGAAATTGACGTCAAAAGTCCAAAATAACCGACGTTAATCAGCGTTTTTCCACTAGTGCTAAAAGTAAGGTATAAAAAGGAAAATCTTGAGAATGGTTCTAGAATGGATTAGAAAAACCAAAACAAACTAAGAACGAATTGATGATTTGTCTTTAGCATTTTTTTATGCTTCACAAGTGACGAAACAAAGAATTCAAGAAAGATCCCCATTGGACACGAATTTAACCAAAGAAGGTTATATAAGTGTGAAGGTTCACTTGGAAAAACAAGTTCAATATTAAATTATTTTAGCTATTGTATGAAGTGATTAATGTAGGAAATAACCAATTAAAATGCACTGTCAAGGGTTATTTTTTATTTTTAGTTCTTTCTCCTTCTTTTATGTTTTTCTTATCTTCTTTTCAATTTTTCTAGAGGAGAATTGCGCTTTTTTTGGATTTCAAATTTAAATATTCTCAACAACTCCTTAATAATCACACCATCTAATGCATGCTATATTTTTTGAACTTTAAACTTCTTGAGTTCATTAAAGGCAAAGAACATTGGAATAGAAACTTAAAGAATCAAGTTAAGTTCAGACAACAACAAGAAAACAAAATAGAAATCTAACTCTACAAAACTTGTTACTAACTTAAGCACAAGTTTGACCTCAAATATGTAACACAAAAGCATACAGTGAACAAAGCTCCAAATATTTTTGTATATTTTAATCTTCAATGATGTAAAAAGAAATTAAAATGGTTAAACTAAGAAGTAATAAAAATTTGGACTAAACATGACATTAGACAAAACATTTAAATCATAAAGTATAAAAAAACACAAAAATCCACTGATATTTCACAAATTAATTAATTAAAATTTGAGATAATTGATTAAAATGACTCAATAGACAACAAAAACACAGGTAAATAATGAATTAGTTGATTAATTTGGGACGTAATCGATTAAAATAAAACTTACTTCACATTGCGTTGTTTTAAGAAGAATAAACAAACTTGAACCAAAATTTAAAGACAAGACAAAACAAACATATCACTCAACAAAAGAACATATAAACATGTAAGGAAAACATTAAACAACACGTATTGAAATTAAGATTACTTATCTCTTGAAGAATTGTGGCTCATGATGCCAAATGGTGGAAGCCAAATCTAGAGACCTAAAGTTGCTCCATGGAAGTGATGCGTTGGATTGCAAAGCCAAATTGGATGAAGGTTTTGATTTGTTTAATGAGTGGATAGGAGTTTGTTTCTAGAGAGAGGTTTGAACAACTCTCAAGGAAAAGGTCTAGGAAAAGAGTTTATAAGAAAAACTATCCTAGTGAAGTTAGAGAAAGTTGCAACTTGGGAGAGTTTATATATATTAGTTCCAAGTTATTTTTACAAAGGCTGAACTCATATAAAATAAGGTCGGAAGCTAACCAAAGACTCAACAAAAGAGAGGGAAAGTTAAAAAATTCAAAGTTGGAAAAGGCTCCAAAATAGTCATGTTTAAAGTTTGACTGACCAGCTGCCATGCTCATGCTTTGCACATTTCCACATATGCAAAATGCAAGCTACAACTCTCCAAAGCAAGTGTGTTAGAGTTCTTTTGTTAAGACAAGATCGTCTAAAGACTAGATCATCTAGCAACTCAAGTTTTGAAGTTTAACAAAAGCCTTTAACAAAATATCGCTTTGAATGAAATGTTGTTTTAAAGAAATAACGTATAAGAGAAAAATATATTGGAACATCTTTTATAGAAAAAAACAATCTTATAAAAACATTTTATAGACTATATTGTTTAATGAAGTGTCTGATAAAAGGAAACATTTGTCTTAATAAATCATCTAATAGACGATATATGTAACAAATGACACTTTACAAACAATATTTAAACGTCTAAACAAACAACATCTTTAGAGAAATCATTTTATGAACAGAAGCATCTATCTCTTGTTAATATTGAAGTTTAAAATGTGTTTTATTCAAAATAATTTTAATTTAGGCAAGTGTCTTCATAAATGTACGGTCTAACAAAAGACCGATAAACATTTCATATCTCAAACAACTTTTGATAAAACATCTAATGTTTTACACCATCTGATCATGTATGTTGATTGTTTTACTAAGAGCATTTATTAATGAGATGACAAGTGATAAAATGTTTTGAACACGCAATATTTTTTAGTTTGTCTTTTACTTTAAATCCATTGTGACAGATAATTTCTATCTATCGTAAACAACAACATTATTAAAAGATTTTGAATTCTACACTTATTACAAAAAGTTACCAATGTATTGTTATCTTTATATTTAACCTTATAAAAAAAAAATTGCTATCAATGGTCTATTTATTAGTAAGTGGTGTAACACACCACCAGTCAGTCTTTTATAATCTCATTTTATAAAAAGGGATAATGGCACAATAATATTGTATCTCAAATCAACAAAATAATAATAAAAGTGGACTAAAAATATTTTGAACCATGTGAAAGTTGGGTATCAACTTTTTAAGCCATATGTTTAAAGAGTAGAAAGACTTTATTAGAATCACTACACCCAAGAAAAAGACATTAAGAGATATGAAGAACATTCTAGGAATGTTTCCTTGAAGACTTATGTTATGACACATCGTACAAGCTATGTTTTGCTAAAAGCTATGACAACATTGTACCTTTTCGAAGTAGACTTGAGTCTGACTTCTCACCTATAAAGGCTACCAGATCTACATGATGTCAAACTCTTTGTCTAACGCTCATTTCTCAAGAAAAACTTTAAATAGACGAAAGCTTGAAGAGAAGACAAGAGGGATAATAAAGTGAACTCGTGAACACTAAAATCAGCTCACTGTTACTCTATATCGTCTGAAGCTAAATTTTCTAGAGAAAGAAACCTTAGCAAAATCCCAAATTTCTTTGTATTGCTTTTATCCTCTCTTTGAGAGTTATCAATTTGTATTTGCTCAAAACACTGATTGTGTTGTATATTCTGAAGAGAATTAAAACACTTGGCGTTTAGCTCAGTTGAGTTAAACATTCTAGACAGTTGTCTAAGGTTGAACCAGAAGTGGTTAGAATACTTATATACTAGGAGTGGTTAAAATTGGACTAGTTGCGTTACTAGGTGAACCAAGAGTGGTGAGAATGCGCATTGTAAACCTAGAGAAATAAAACTTGTGTAATCTTCTTGAAGAATAATGGAACCCCTTAAGAGTTCTTAAGGAAGAACTGGATGTAACTCAATCAGGTTGAGTGAATTAGTATATACTATTCTTTATTACTTTGATCATTCAAACGTTTTCTTAAAGCTCTTTTTAAAGGCTATCGTTTGAACATATATTTTCAGTATCAATCTTTTGAAAAACCATCAAAAACCATTTGTGAAAAGCTTTAAACACATTGCTCACCTTCTCCCCTCTATCTAGTCTTTTCCTATGATTTTAGTTGGTGTCGAATCTAACCTCAAGGGTCAGTTCTTAACAGGACTTGAGGAAATGATCCAAATCACAATGGAAAGTGAAAGACATGCCATCAGTTGTCCTCCTCTGTTAAGGGGAAAAAAAGTTCAATCTTTAAAATAAAGAACGATTACATTCTTTGAATCATGTCATATTAACATATGGGGTATTATGGCAAATGGAAGAGTTAAGGTAGTCTGGTGTTTTCTTACCAATCTCTCAATTGTTTGGTCAATGAATGGAAGAGGAAAGAGATATTTTCGAGTTGCTTGGTTAACTCTTCGGTACAAACTCTTCATTTATTTAACAACCACGTAATAATTAAATACTAGTCTTCATTTCGCATAATAGTTACCCCAATCTTCTTGGGAACAACTTGGATAAGAGATACCCAAATGTTGCTTGAGATGTGGGATATATGATGCTAGCCTTTAGTAGCTTGGTCACCTCCTTCTTTGTAGGACCCAAGAAAATGTAGTAAATAGGGAATTAAGTGGTTTTGAGATTTGAATATTATTGTTTGAGAATTGGTTTTAAGGTTTAGGTGTTTAATAGAATTATAATTGTCATGTTAATTATTTCATGTTATTATTGATAAAGTGTAACACATGATTGATATGTTGATAATTGGGTGATTGGTTTGTGTGTGTGTGTCATTACATTGTATTTTAGATTTATGGAAGGTTTTAGACGAAAAGGAAATAATAATACTTTTATCGCATCTGATGTATTTTTCTTTGGATACGTTTCAGCTTAGTGTATGAATAAAATTTTCTACATTAAAACTGGAGAAGAAGATTACAGTGATGAAAACAGGACATTAAAAAAACGAGCATGTTAATTTCGCGTAGGAGAGATTATCAAGCTTTCCACCTAAGCAAAGTTGTGACCCTCTATTCACCATTCGCGATCCTCTTTTTCTTCACACTTGCAGCAAAACCAAAACATATATATAAAATTGTCACTCAAATTCGTGAAGCTCTTCGTACGTCCATCATCTCCATTGCCTTCATTTCGAACCCTAACTCCATGGCTACCTACCAAACATAGATCCAGAAACAAAAATCAAAATTGTCGTCGTTATTCATCGATCATTTTCGCGACTCAAACCCTAGCCATAAGTGTCACCATTGCCAACCATCGCGTCATGGCACATGAATTTGAAAAACCTTGTGTTTATCAAAAGGAATGTGCAATTGAATTAGAAAGCCTTCACAATCACAAACCCTACTATAGGAAAACCCTAAATTGCATTTGAATATGAAAAACCCTTTCTTTGTGATCTGATTAGAGATAAAATTAACCTCAGGCACCCAATTATGAGTTTCATAGAAAAATAGAAATGTTTCGGTTAGAAGGGGTCGAGGATCGGTCATCCTGGCTTAGTCTATTTCGTGTCACAATCTTCCAAACTTCTCTAAGAAGGTTATCGTCACGGATCGATGATTGATAAGTAGAAGACGTTCTGACACTCAAATAAGATATGTTTCATGCTCAAATAAGATATGTTTCGTCTAAATTAAATTTCTATTGCAAGTATAAAAATGTGATAAATTATAGTTTTTCTTGGAAGATTATGTATTATATTTTTTTTGCTTGATTTTTAATAATATGAGAGAAGTAGATGAGATGACACTAAGTCAGGAGTGTATCGATAAACATCTTGAGTTATCCTTTTTTTCAGTGATCTTTGTCGTTAATTTAAGATAAATTAAATTTATTTCTTAAATAATATATAACAGTATAGAAATTATATGCATACTGTAGATATAATTGTTGAGTTATTTAAAAGTAGGTAGGTAGAGTGATTGATGGAAAAGAAAAAGGGAAGAAGAGTGAAAGGAAGGTGTGAATATATATCATTGATTTAGAAGTATAGGAAAGGGTTGATACATCAGTGACCACAAAGATAGAAATGAACTAACTACAAGAGCTAATCAATTAAAGGAAGGAATATGTCGTCGATCGAAGAGTGTAATGATAAAATAGCCAATGATACAAATTATAATAACACAACTAAAATTTATCACATACATATTCAAAAGCCGATAACACATGCTTACCGAAAAGCCAAAGACATCCAAACGTAAAAGCCAATAACATGCATAGACAAAAGACAATATCACACATACAATAAAAGTTTTAAACATAGAAGCTAACCTTCTTAGCAGATTCAAACAGCAATGGAGGGAATTGGAGGACTGCACGCCCAAAAATATAGGCAGAAAACGGTCAAAAACGTCGCCCAAGAACACGTCACAAACTGCATTAATTACGAAGTTGCCACCGGTCATCATTTTACGTCAGTTGACGGAACAACCAACGTCTATGTGGTGATGTTAAATAGCGTTTTTCCACTAGTGTAGATTGTATTTTCTTTTATAATTCTATGTGTCTTGTCATTTATATTCATTTTGAGTTTATCTTTTCAAAATGAGATTTTGTTGTTTTATTCTTTAAAATTATCATTTCGCATCCACCTTTTGATCTCTTTTACTTTACAATCTCTTTTGATAATAAAATAATTATATTTAAATAATAAAAGTAAATATATATAAAAATTTTAAACAAAATAATAATATTCATAGTTTTTAATGGTGGCATAAAACATTATTGTGAAACAATCATATTCCAATTTTTGTGGTGGTTGAAATTATTTCTAGTACACTTTTATTATTATTATTTTGTCAATATGAGATACAATATTATTGTGTCATTATCCTTTTATAGAATGAGATTAAAAAGACTGATAGGTGGTGTGTTAGGCCAATTACTAATAAATAGACCATTGATAAGAATTTTTATTTTTACTTTTTTTATAAGGTTATATATAAAGATAGGGATATATTGGTAACTTTTTATAATAAGTGTAGAAATGAAAATCTTTTAATAATGTTGTTGCTTATGATAGATAAAAATTATGTGTTTCGGTCATCCTGGCTTACTCTGCTTCGTGTCACGATCTTCCAAACTTCTCTAAGAAGGTTATCGTCACGGATCGATGATTGATATCTAGAAGACGTTCTGACACTCAAATAAGATATGTTTCATACTCAAATAAGATATGTTTCATGTTCAAATAAGATATGTTTCGTATTAATTAAATTTCTATTACAAGTATAAAAATGTGATAAATTATAGTTTTTCTTGGAAGATTATGTATTATATTTTTTTTGCTTGATTTCTAATAATATGAGAGAAGTAGATGAGATGACACTAAGTCAGGAGTGTATCGATAAAGATCTTGAGTTATCCTTTTTTTTCAGTGATTTTTGTCGTCAATTTAAGATAAACTAAATTTATTTCTGAAATAATATATAGGATCGCGATATATTAACAACGCGTTTTGACAACGCTTTTGACAACTCCACGTGTCGTGTTGTAATTGGTTGCATTTTATTTTTTTTTTAAATGAAAATCTTATTTTGAGGGGGTCAGACTAAATTTCCAAAACTGTCCCGCTTCATTTTTGTTACTGAAACCTCTGTTCAGAAGAGTTGGTTCTCACTCTTAGGGTTCATTTTCAAATTTTCGTTCTCTCTTCTTCGCAGTTCTTCTCCTTCGCACTGTCATTTTTCTCCTTCGTAGTCTCGTTCTTCTCCTTTGGACTCTCTTTTCCGTTTTCCATTTTGAAGGTTTTTTATTTTCATTTCAATTTGTGTGTTTGTTGTGTTGACTGTATGCCCCTTTGAGTTGGTGTGGTGTTCGTTTGGTTGTGGAGTTCGTGGTCTGCTTTAACCGGTCTTCGTGGAAGGTTTGTTTGAAGTTTCTCGTTTTATCTTCGTTTTTGTGTGCAATGGCTTTGACACCTGACATTGGTTATTCGAACAAGGTATGTACTTTCTTCGTTTGACGCATTCGTATGCGTATTTTGCGATTGGGTTCTTCGTTGTGTATTTTCTTGCTTATTTTGTTGCTTTGTTGTTATGCGTAGTGGGTTTTTTCACGACTTGATACATTTTGGGGTTGGGTTATTCGTTGTGTATTTTCTTGCTTATTTTGTTGCTTTGTCGTTATGCGATGTGAGTTTTTTCGTGACTTAATTCAAATTTAGAATTAAAATTAGTAATTACTTGGTTTTGTCTCCAAAATCACTGGTATTATATGTATACTTTCTTTGTCTTGATTTGAAAAAGAAAATTGCTTGTGTTGACATAGTGGAAGAATTATTGGATTTTTTTTGTCTTATTGGAGTTTTATAGATTATGAATTCATTGAATTATGTAAATGTAAATACTTCAGAATTTATGGTACATGTTTGGAAAAATGGTAAAATCCAAAATGACGAAAATTTCCATTTCTACATGCGTGAATATGAAACAAGTGAGTGTCAGATTTATATAAACTTTAAGAAATGAGCCGTTTATATAAAAATCTTGATATCACTTTTAATGTAGAATCTTAAAGTTTAATGTATTAATCTTTCTCATTTCTACTCTGATTCCTGATAATGTTATGACAGAGAAAATGGACTTAGAGTGAAATTTGGATAAATTATATCATAAATAATTTAGACTTAATTCTGTATGTTGTTCTGTATAAATTATATCATAAATAATTTCCTCCATTCAGAGCCCAATGTGTGGATATCACAGTGGTTTGAGGACATTCATTTCTGCATTCATTGCATCTTATGAAATCAACCTTCAGGTATGGTTGTAAAATCTGCAGTTAGTTTTTATGAGATTTTTATGTCTTTCTCATTTGTTTTGTTTCAACAAATGTACAGCCTGATGACGGTAACCCCACTCTAATATTGGATATCCTATGCAAGATTTATCGTGGAGAGGTTTAGATGTATAATTGTTCTCCTTCATTATATTCATTGCTTTATTATCATTATATCAGCCAGTGATGATATATTAATTTAAGGATCGTGTTCCTTAACTTTCAGGAATCATTATGTATTCAGTTTTGGGACAAGGAAAGCTGATTCAGCTTGGACAATTGACTGCCAGTTGTAAGTTTGTATTTGTAAATTTCTTTTGTTTAGAGTTGTTACTATTGCATCATTGCTTGAGAAATGCAAATATAGTTAATCAGGTACAATGGTTTAGAGAAAATATAGTTTAAGAATACACTGATGATGTTAACCTGTAATTAATTTAAGCAAGATATTCAGTGGTATGACAATTATACTTTTCACTTCCTCATGTATAAAGAGAAGAGAGGTTCTTGGCAGTACTACTTGTTATAAGTCATCTATTGATAGAATTATTGACTTGGGCTTTGTTAGTCTAAGAGCATTTAATTCACATAGAAAAATAAATGGTAATTTAAGATTGTTAAATGGTGTAACTCGGGCTCTAATAATAAAATTGAGATTAAAGTTGAATGAACAGACAAAGTTGGGTGGATGAAAGCTCAATGTAATTTCTCAAATCTTTGATGTCTTTTTATTAAGAGTTATAGGTTTATAACTATTGTGTTTGATGACTTTGGTTCCTAGCCCTATTCTAAATGTCTGTTGATTTGGGTGCAGATTTGATTGTAGGAAGTTTAATCAAGAATCCAGATGGAGTAGTTGCACCATGTGGTGGATATGTTGATTGGAAGCAAAAATGAGTTTTCTTACTGAATCTAAAGTGCTGAAGTTTTGGCATCTAAAGAATATAAAGTGCAGCAACTACATCGCATGGATGAGGAAGAAAGGAAGAAAGCACATTCAAAGTCAGCAACCAATAAAAAACAGATAAAAGATATTGATGATGGTTTAGATGGTGTTTTAGAGGAACAAAAAGTTGAAATTAAAGCACTTGAAGAAGAGTTGGAAGCATTGAAGACTGAGTTGCTTGAGGAGAAAAATAAATATTATGGTGGTTACAGTACCCCATGTAACCAACATGAGAATTGCAACAACTTAGGACGTGAGAGAAAAGGTTGCAACAATGAAACTGTTATGAAGCATTACATGCGCCGAAAGCGATTTAAAAGTGCAATTTGTAAAACTCCGTACACCGGATATAGTCCCAGTCTTTAATTATGGATAGTTGTATTACTGTAGTATTTTGTAGAACTTTAATTATGGATATTTGTATTTGAAACAAAGATTTGGTTTGTTAATAAAGAAAGTGGTTGTTAGCAAATTCTTATTTGAATTGTTATTGTAATATTCATTCCATTTGTTGAGTGGTGGTGTTGTTTAATTTTCATCCTTGGTTGTTGTTAACAAATGTTATGTCTAGTTCTATGACCCCTATATGTAGGGAAGACCCATTAAGGGTGTTTGTAAGTTGACAGTTGAATTGATGAACGATTTTGACATAAATGAAGCTGTTGTACCAAAAGTTCATTATTGTTCCCCAGTATTTCCTATAGAACTCCCTACTTTGTGCAGGACTGTGTTTGCATTTTTTTTAAGTGGTTAACCCTGGATCAAGAAGGTGTGGAAAAGAAGGATTTCCAATTTGGGTGAGTCATTTTTTTATGGAAGACCATGTGCAGTTGATACTGGGTTTAAGGGTAGGCCAATTGAGCATGGACAGGATTTGAGATGCACATGTAATCGCTTACTTGTGCTTGTAATCACATACAATTTCAAAAAAGGAACTTTATACCAAAAGTTCACTAGTGCTACCCAGTAGTTGCTGAAGAACTCCCCACTTTGTGTAGGACTGTGTTTCCAGTTTGTTTGTTTTTTTTTTTTTTGAGTGTGTGCACTGGGTGTAAGTGGTTTAATGCAATGGTGGTGTCACCGAGGTGGGAGGTGCCTCTGTAAGCGATTACACTAGGTCTATAATTCCTTACACAGTGGAAAAGTGTAATTTGTACCAAAACTCGAACACTGCTCCCACGTTCTGGCAGCATGGCTCCCCATGGAGGGGTTGGACCTGTTTTTGGTGCAACCTTTGGAAGAATGGTGACAATGTTAGGGGGAGGCCAATTGACAATGGGCAGGCTTTGAGATGCATATGTAATCGCTTACTTATGCTTGTAATCGCTTACAATCTGAAAAATTGCATTTTGTACGAAAAGTTCACCAGTGCTCCCCAGTATATCCTGAAGAACTCCCCAGTCTGTGCAAGACTGTGTTTTCAGTTTTTTTTGAAGTGGTTAACCCTGGTAGAAGGTCTGGAAATAAAGGATTTCCAAGTTGGGTGAGTCATTTGTTGATGGAATACCAATTGCAGGTGATCTTGGGTTTAGGCGAATGCCCATTGATCATGGACAGGAAAATTCACATTTTGTACCAAAGGTTGATTACAGCTCCCCAGCATATCCTGAAGAACTCCCCAGTCTGTGCAGGACTATGTTTTCAGTTTTTTTTTTAAGTGGTTAACCCTAATAGAAGGTCTGGAAATAAAGGATTTCCAAGTTGGGTGAGTCCTTTGTTGATGGAAGACCAAGTGCAGGTGATCTTGGGTTTAGGGGGATGCCCACTGATCACGGACAGGAAAATGCACATTTTGTACCAAAAGTTGACTACAACTCCCCAGTATTTCTTCAAGAACTCCCCACTCTGTGCAGGAATGTATTTTCAGATAGTTTTGAAGTGGTTAACCTTGGATGAAGGTTTGTAAAGGAAGGATTTCCAAGTTGGGTGATGAGTCCTTTGTTGATGGAAGACCAAGTGCAGGTGATCCTGAGTTTAGGGGGATGCCCATTGACCGTGGACAAGAAAATGCACATTTTGTACCAAAAGTTGACTACAGCTCCCCAGTATATCCTGAAGAACTCCCCAGTCTGTGCAGGACGGTGTTTTCAGTGTTTTTTGAAGTAGTTAACCTTGGAAGAAGGTCTGGAAAGGAAGGATTTCCAAGTTGGGTGATGAGTCATTTGTTGATGGAAGACTAAGTGCAGGTGATCATGGGTTTAGGGGGATGCCCATTGACCATGGACAGGAAAATGCACATTTTATACCAAAAGTTGACTACAGCTCCCCAGTATTTCTTGAAGAACTCCCCACTCTGTGCAGGAATGTGTTTTCAGTTAGTTTTGAAGTGGTTAACCCTGGATGAATGTTTGTAAAGGAAGGATTTCCATGTTGGGTGATGAGTCCTTTGTTGATGGAAGACCAAGTGCAGGTGATCCTGGGTTTAGGGGGATACCCATTGACCGTGGACAGGAAAATGCACATTTTGTACCAAAAGTTGACTACAGCTCCCCAGTATATCCTGAAGAACTCCCAAGTCTGTGCATGACGGTGTTTTCAATGTTTTTGAAGTGGTTAACCTTGGAAGAAGGTCTGGACAGGAAGGATTTTCAAGTTGGGTGATGAGTCATTTGTTGATGGAAGACCAAGTGCAGGTGATCATGGGTTTAGGGGGATACCCATTGACCATGGACAGGAAAATGCACATTGTGTACCAAAAGTTGACTACAGCTTCCCAGTATTTCTTGAAGAACTCCCCATTCTATGCAGGAATGTGTTTTCAGTTAGTTTTGAAGTGGTTAACCCTGGATGAAGGTTTGTAAAGGAAGGATTTCCAAGTTGGGTGATGAGTCCTTTGTTGATGGAAGACCAAGTGCAGGTGATCCTGGGTTTAGCGGGATGCCCATTGACCGTGGATAGGAAAATGCACATTTTGTACGAAAAGTTGACTACAGCTCCCCAGTATATCCTGAAGAACTCCCTAGTCTGTGCAGGACGACGTTTTCAGTGTTTTTTGAAGTGGTTAACCTTGGAAGAAAGTCTGGAAAGGAAGGATTTCCAAGTTGGGTGATGAGTCCTTTGTTGATGGAAGAGCAAGTGTAGGTGATCATGGGTTTAGGGGGATGCCCATTGACCATGGATAGGAAAATGCACATTTTGTACCAAAAGTTGACTACAGCTCCCCAATATTTCCTAAAGAACTCCTCACTCTGTGCAGGAATGTGTTTTCAGTTAGTTTTGAAGTTGTTAACCCTGGATGAAGGTTTGTAAAGGAAGGATTTCCAAGTTAGGTGATGAGTGCTTTGTTGATGGAAGATCAAGTGCAGGTGATCCTGAGTTTAGGGGGATGCGCATTGACCATGGATAGAAAAATGCACATTTTGTACCAAAAGTTGACTATAGCTCCCCAATATATCCTGAAGAACTCCCCACTCTGTGTAGGACTGTGTTTTCAGTTAGTTTTGAAGTGGTTAACCCTGGTAGAAGGTTTGGAAATAAAGGATTTCCAAGTGGGGTGAGTCCTTTGTTGATGGAAGACCAAGTGCAGGTGATCCTGGGTTTAGGGGGATGCCCATTGCATTCTGTACCACAAGCGGACCAGTGCTCCCCAGCTTTCCCTAAAGAACTCCCCACTCTGTGTGCATGACTGTGTCTTGAGTGTTTTGTTTATGTATTAATATTGTAATACTTTTAGTTGGATTAGTTCAATAATAAAGTAACAAAAAGGGCATAATGAACTGTAATGAACTGTATTGAATAATGAAAACTGATGACAATAATCAAAGGCACATACATTAATCTAAAAACTTAACAAGGGTTCATGGAACAACAACTTCAAAAATTACAAGATCCATAACACTAAGCAATGAAATGAAAACTAAGAAGGCGGCTGTCGATCAGAGTGTATGCGGTTGAAACCTCTCCGGTCAAAAACACCTCTCTGGTCGAAACCTCTCCGTTCGACGGTTGCCCAAAAAGCCAGACTTCGCCCAAAAATCCAGACTTCCATTTAGAGATACCTTTTTCAGACAGTGTGTTTTTCACAAAGATCGTTACGTCTTTGAGAGATGACGTTGTTGAGAGATTTCGTGACTGCAAGAGGTTTCTTCTAGGAAGAGCGTTTTTCAAACCCTTCGTGACTGAGAGAGATAGAGCTTTTTTTCTTCAACGTTCAAATGGAAGGCACCAACAGTTTACACCCAATTCATTCTTCCAACAATGCCCTCCGTAAATCAAATAAACATGTTTTAAAATTTTAATTGAGCCAACAAATGAGACAACGCCACCTGGCATTGTCAAAAACGTTGTCAAATAATGTTGTTAACAAAACGTTTTCCTAATATATAACAATATAGAAATTAGGAAAACGTTACTTTAACAACGTTTTTTGACAACGTTTTTGACAACGCCAGATGGCGTTGTCTTATTGGCTGATGCATTTAATTTTTAAAACGTGTATAATTGATTTAGTAAGGGCATTTTGGGAAGATGGAAATGGGGGTATAATGTTGGCGCTCTCTTCAGAAATTGGTTTCTTCTCTGAAAAACGAAACTGTGCTCTCCTCTCTCAACTAAACCAAAAACTTTGTCTCTGAAAAACGCCACCCTCAGATTTTCTCATCTGTCGTTGACGAAGTCAAGCAACGATATCTCTGCGAAAATAACGCAGTGACTGAAAAAGGTAACGGTCTTTCCGTTGAAGGCTAGATTTTTGGGCGAAGTGTGGCTTTTTGGCAACCGTCGAACGGAGAGGTGTTTTCGTTTTCTTTTTTGTTCGTTTAGTTGTTTGATTTGTTGCCTTTATTGTGCGTTTCTTTTTCGTTTAGGTGTTGTGTACGGTGGTTCAAAACTTTGAAAGTTCAAAACTTTGAAAGGTTACGTTTCTNCGTTGTTGACGTTGCGGAGTTGGTTACTGGGTGGTTGGTTTTTATGGAAAGTTGAAGGTGGATTGANGNGAAGTCTAGGGCAAAGGTGTGGACATTGTTCCCTTTTAAGAAATTTGTTCTCTGAAGCATGATATTGTTTGTAGAAATTTTGTATTTTTATGAGTCAATGCTTTCTATTTAACCAAATGTTACTGTTTGTACTTTTTCTTTGATGGGTTTGAGTGGTTTTTGTTTATCCCCTTCTGTGTTCGTTAGTTTGATTAAATCTTGTGGTTAAATCTGCCTTTGGGTTTGTTTGGGTGCCGGAAATTGTGATTTATGTTTAAAAAGAACTGTGAATGTTATAGCCAATGTAATTTATGTTAACAAGTTTTTTTGCTTTCTTTTCTTTCTGAATCACTAGCTGGCTTTTTAAGAAATTGGACGTACNTGATTCTGATGAGGATGGGGACGTGATGACTTAGATTGATTCATCACTCTCTATGCAGTTTGATTTTCCTTTACAAGTTTCCAATTTTGTTTCTATGATGCGTCAAAGTTTGTAAATTTCCCATGATTATAGCTTTTAACTGTCATGGTGTTGGATTTGAAATACTTGCACCAAATATAATTAATATATCTGAGATACACATCCTCTGCTGTTATTACTCAAGAGTAGAACCAAAAGATGGAAATGATTCGTTAGATATATGTTGGGGGAATTACTGAATTCACGATGTTGTATTGTCTCAGTCTTAAGTAATTAAGATGTAATTTGCTATAACAACATAATTTTTCACTTAATTTATAAAACTAATTCAAGTTTAATGAAATTTAGTTTAGGTAAAATTATGAAACACATTCATAAGGTTTTACTGTGGATTGTGTGGTTGATAATCTATGTTAACCAGAATTCTCTGAGTATAGCTGTGAGTTATTTATGAACATACAATATTCTATTACTTTACAATTCTTTTTTTTTTTCTCACTTGTCTTTATATTTTTCAAGGTATCATATATCATAAATCACTATATTTTGCAACCTTTTCTCTCACTCCCATCCACTCAGATTCAGTTAATGTTATATCCTTTTTTTCATTTTTATCTGTCAGCTGCATTCTCTAAAGCAGATAATTTGATTCATTTCAAGATTACATTAGACTCAGTTATGAAAAACCTATTTCTATTCGTGTATATATGTTAGAGCATAATGATTGGGTTAAAAGAATAGTCTATTTCATTTTACAGTATTTCAAAAAAGAATGTGAATGATATATTATGCATAGGTTGTAATTAAAGCTTTTGATTTTAGACATATTTGGCCTATGTAACATAATAATAGTAATTATATGTACTGTTTGCAAACATAGGCAAGCGTGTGAATGAGTTTTTTGTGTCTGAGATGATTGATTAACCTCTTTGAGTGATTAAAGCAAAGCATTTTGTGGTTGATATTGCATATGTATGATAAACTTGTGATAAAGGTTGTTTGTTTTGAGGAAGGGCATGGAAAAAACAGTGAATAGAGATTAGATGCATACTTAGGCTTAGTTATTCAGTTTGTGCTATAATANTTAAGACTTAAANTTTTATTTTTATGAAGTGCATTGAACTTAACATTATCTCCTTTNGTAATGTATGATAGGNTAAGATTTCATTGACNNTANAACTNAAAATGGTACCATGCAAAAGCAATGTAAGTAGAACTTGAAGTTTTGTGCTTTGATAGTTGTTTTTGAGCATTGACTTTTGAATTGATTGTGATAAACTTGAATTTTTGAACAGTGACGCATGAGGGCTTGGATGGATGCCTCATATATTAACCAAATGAACTCGTTACTGAAATTGACACATCAAAACCGCATTTTTAGAACTCCGTTTAAGTTTTGTTTGCGAATTGATGATTCTATACAGCTGAACCTTAACATGTTGAAACTTCTGTGTTTTGTTACTGCACACAGGAAACCACAACATCCACTGTTTCACATATCCAAGAAGGCGTGGAATATTCAATACAAATGCATCAACCGTCCCAACTATCCCAAGTACCCTCAATGGGATTTATGTCCTTGTTATCTGCTGTTCATAACAATTTTGATGATACACAATGTTGATGTATGTGGTTATTTCATAATATTGGTCTGGTACTGCTGTATATTTTGATGTATTTAATGTACAAATCTGATGTATTTGGTTAAGCACTTCAAAAAGCACTGAAAACACACTCCTAGACACACTGGGGAGTTGTTTAGCCAAGTCTGGGTAGCAGTGATGGACTTTTGGTACAAAATCCAATTTCTGTAATTCTAACCAATTAGCATCAAAAGAGCACTCACCTAACTTCAAAGTACTTGTTATTCACACCTACAACAATGCCCATTTTGGTTAAGCACTTCAAAAAGCACTCAAAAGACACTCCTGCACACACTGGGGAGTTGTTCAGGCAAAACTGGGTAGCAGTGATGGACTTTTGGTACAA
>NC_028357.1:15490158-15492325 GCF_000741045.1 Vigna radiata var. radiata
CACTCAAAAGACACTCCTGCACACACTGGGGAGTTGTTCAGGCAAAATTGGGTAGCAGTGATGGACTTTTGGTACAAAATCCAATTTTTTCATTTGTAAGCTATTACCATAAAAATAGCACTCACCTAACTTGAAACTACTTGTTCTGCACAATTTCAACCATGCCAAATTTGGTTAAGCAGTTCAAAAAGAGCACAAAACACACTCCTGCAGTGATGGAGTTTTGGTACAAAATCCCATTTTTGAAATTCTAACCTATTAGCATCAATACACCACTAACCTAACTTGTAAAAACTTATTATTCACACCTAAATAATGCCCAATTTGGTTAGGCACTACAAAAAGCACTAAAAACACACTCCTACACACACTGGGGAGTTGTTCAGCCAAGACTGGGTAGCAGTGATGGACTTTTGGTACAAATTCCCATTTTTTAATTTCTAAGCTGTTAGCATCAACAAAGCACTCACAAAACTTCAAACTACTTTTTTTGCACACTTTCAACCCTGCCAAACTTGGTAAAGCAGTTCAAAACGCACAGAAAACACACGCCTGAAAACTCTGGGGAGTTCTTCAACCAGTACTGGGTAGCAGTATTGAAGTTTTGGTACAAAATTCAATTTTTACAGTTCTAAAAAACAACTTCACCCTTAATGGGTCTTCCCCACAAATAGGGGTAACAAAAGTGGCCATAACTGGACATTTGTTAACTACAACTAAGGATGAAAATTAAGCAACACTACCAATCAACAAATGGAATGAATATTACAATAACATAAGCATTTTCTAACAACCACTTTCTTTATTAACATAATCTCTGTTTCAAATACAAATATCCATAATTAAAGTAATACAATATGATGCACCAAACAAACAATCCATAATTAAAGTTTGGGACTGTATCCGGTGTACGGAGTTTTACAAACAACACTTTTGAACCGCTTTCGACGCATATAATGCTTCATAACAATTTCATTGTTGCAATCATCTCCCTCACGTCCATAGTTGTTAATATTCTCATTTTGGTTACATGGGGTACTGTAACCACCATAATATTCTTCTTTCTCCTCAACCAACTAAGCCTTCAATGCAGCCAATTCTTCTTCAAGTGCTTTAATTTCAGCTTCTTGTTCCTCTAGAACAGCATCTAAACCATCATCAACATCTTTCTTCTGTTTTTCATTGGTTGCTGACTTTGAATGTGCTTTCTTCCTTACTTCCTCTCCACCTGCATTAAATGATGCTTTCACAAATGACTGCCTCATTTCTCTCATTGATGGACCATAGTCATCAAGCGTCTGCAAATTCATCAAAACCATCATTGTATAAATTAAATCATTAAATCAAATATGTTAATAAAACCACTTAATACATACCACACCCGTCTCCATAGCAGATTTTATGAAATTGTCACCTACATTGACATCAATCCAATGCAAAATTCTTGGATTTTTATGTACTAAATTATTAGAAGGAACAAAACGATCACAAAACCAAACCTGAAATACATTAGAATACACCATAATTACAATAAACAAAACACTCAATAAAACATTGTACATTTATCAACTCAAACATTTCAAGGAATCAAACAATCAAAATAAAAGATTTACCTGCAACACGTACACACAACCTTCGACATACACAGTCCTTGCACCTTTTCCTTCATTCCAAGCTGTACAAGCTTTGCTAAAACTACGAAGTAGATATTGGTAAACTATACGACCCCAACAAAACCTACCCAAATCATTTATTTTATCAACTATTTCAAACAAAATTGGGAATATTGTTTTAGTACGATTGGATAACAATATCTCAGAAATTCCTACCAAAATGTATAGCCTACAAACATCTAATGAAGCCAACTTCTTGTGTTTCTTCAATATAAAGTCATATATAACTTGCAAATCATATTTTTCGTTTGCTTTTGCAAAGTGCTTCCGACAATCACTTTTTCCAAGTCTTTTCTCTTTCAAGTTAATCTGCTGACCATCTAAACCCAACCCTAAACTTAAAGTAACATNTATTTCCTTTAATTCCACAAATTTTCCTCCAAAACAAAAACCACCCCTCTCATCATCCCACCTTTCTAATAAATCGCTCAGTATATTCCTACCAAGCTTAATATCATCCTTTAGTTCTAAAAACCATTTAAATGGACTTTGTG
>NC_028357.1:15496500-15500705 GCF_000741045.1 Vigna radiata var. radiata
AACTAAGATCCAGTATAACAGAGAAGCCCCAAAACAGAGAAGCCCCAAAAAAACGTCAATGTACTAACTTATACAATATGAAAAATACAACTTTTTTTTCCTGTAATAAGTTCCATGAAAACAGAGAAGCCCCAAAAACCACAACCCATCAGGACACAACACAAAGCTTCAATATAACCAACAATGAAGTACATACCTTGTTAGAAAAAACAGTGTTAGGGGTCGAAGCCATTCCTCAAAGTAACCAAGAAAGATGCACAAACCAACTTCTCAGGGGTCGAAGCCCTTCCACCGGCAATGTTTAAAACACACCACAACCTTCGTAAACAAACCAACAATGCAAAATGAAATCAAAATCAAACACACCAAATGAAATCAAAATGAAATCAAAATCAAAAAACCTGAAAATGTAACATCGATAACATAATGCGAAGGACAACGACACCAAGCGACAAGTGGAGGAACAAAACGATAAAGGGTTGTGCGAGTGCGACGACGAGAGATAGACTTCTGGGACGGAGAAGCACCAGTGCGAAGAAGAAAAAAATTTCACAATTTCAAAATGCTGAACCCTGACCATCGCCTCTTCTGGAAAGAGGATTTGGGGAAATAAGAAACGGGACATTTTAGGGATTTCAACCAAGACACATTTTTTCAGTAAAAAATTTAAAATCAATGTCAACCAATGACAACGCGCCACGTGGCGTTGTCAAACCTGTTATAAAAAATAGTTGTTAACATATCGCTACCCTAGAAATTATATGTATATTGTAGATATAATTGTTGAGTTATTTAAAAGTAGGTAGATAGAGTGATTGATGGAAAAGAAAAAGGGAAGAAGAGTGGAAGGAAGGAGTGAATATATATCATTGATTATAGGAAAGGGTTGATACATCAGTGACCACAAAGATAGAAATAAACTAACTACAAGAGCTAATCAATTAAAGGAAGGAATATGTCGTCGATCGAAGAGTGTAATGATGATCAAGTGTTGAAGAGATCGACGAAGTGGCTCTGATTAAAGAAGAAAGCAAGTTTAGGAAGAGTAAGGTGGTGGCTTAGGCATATCCTTGACTATGCCGCAAAGAAGCTGAGTATCTGGAAGGTTGTATTCATCCCTTAGGGACCTGTTTGGAGACAAAACGCTCACGTACAACTGTTGTCCCAGGTAACGATTCTCGCCAAGCTCCGACCTCAAGTTCCACATACCAGCATTGTCGAATGTCAACATTATAGCAGCCCATGACTTGGGGAAGACCTGAATGGTGTGTCTGCTCACAGCATCCAGAAGGTTGTAGTTCTTCCTCTTCTCCGGTGACCACTTCCCTGGCTCAATGGCGACGGCAAAGAAAGAGTAGCCATCCAAGTTGTAAGTCTGGGGAACCTTTGTGGGGTTCTCGAAGATGATTTCGATGAAGTCACGGAAGTTGGCGTTGATGACGTTAGGAGCAAGGGTGAGGTCGCCGATGAGGGAAACGGGGTCGTCGGAGATGAGGTTGTACTGGAAAACCTTGTCGCTTACACCGTAGTACTCAGCGAGTTTGAGTGGGGTTTCACTGTCAAGGTGGGAGACACCATTGAGTCCGTAGCGGAGTTTTCCACCGGACCTGCTGAGGGTGTTAACGAGCTTGATGGTACGAGTGATATTGATCTGGCCGTAGTGATAAGAGCCCTGAGGGTTGGGCCTGGCGGCGCTGGCGGTTAGGTTCCAACGGAAGGAGCGGAACTGATTGAGAGACCAAGCCCAGCCTTCGGGTGCTAGGGGAAGCTCAGGGGAGGCGGGGATGACACCGTTGGAGTAACGGATGATGCGGGTGGCGACGAGGGTCTTCTTGGTAAAGCGAGTGGAGGCGACCATGTAGTAGTCCTTGGGCTCCTTGTCGGCGGTTACGAGGACAGAGAAGCACTGTCCAACGTGAACGTCGAGGGAGTCGTAGATGTTCTGAACAACGTGTGAGCCTTCCATCTCAACGAGCTTCAAGGGATGACCTTGGATTCTGAAGTTGAGGGCATCCTTGATCCCCACGTTGCAGATTCTGTATTTGTAAGTCTTGCCAGGCTCCATGGTGTAAGCGGGCTCAAGGCCACCGTTCTTGCCGTTGATATGGACTCCGCTGGGCCTGCCAATGCTACGGCCACTGTCCAAGAATTGCCTGAGGGTTTGGTGTGTCTTGCCGTACCAGTCACCGATGAGGACCCAGAACTCGTCGGCGGGGTCAGCATAGGGAACTGGGATCAACAAGCGGCTGTAGATCCTCAAACCACCGAAGCCTCCGACGGCGCGGTGCATGCCGATGGAGGGGTAGTAGAAGTAGCTGCCGATCTGGTCCTTAACTTGGAAGTGGTAGGTATAGTTGGTACCTGGGAGGATGGGGCATTGGGCTCCCAAGGTGCCATCTTGCCATGAGTTCTTCCTCTGTTGGATACCGTGCCAGGTGAAGAGGAGGGGCTCGTCGAGGAAGTTAAAGACATTGACGACAATGTTGTTGTTGCTGCTGCAGTTTATTTCTGGCCCTGGGAACAGGCCGTTGATGAGGATGCCTTGTTGTTCCACACCCAATGGTGCAACAGTGCCGTAGGTAACGTTCCAGGTGTAGAAGATGTAAGGGTCTTCCCCACGAACTGATGCTGCCATCAGGCATGCCATCAAACCAATCACTAAACTTGATATCCGACCCATTTTTTTTGTTTTCTTTTTAGATTTAATTCAACCCTTTCCTATCTCCTTCCTTTGTATTATTGGAAGAAGAAGGATTGTTATCGGCTTCTTGCTTCAATCTCCATCTTCACCTTCCCCTTTTATAACCCATACCTCCAACTATCTCCACTCTCTTTTCTCCTAACTTTTCTCTCCACTCCCTATAATTCGTTTCATACCTCCTTCTTCGGTTTATTACACTTTTTCTTTGGATATCTTTAGCACTTTGCCTTTCCATGACAACAACATTCCCCTTCTCTCGGAAATTCTATATTTAGCTATATCCCAAGCTTTCATATTTCTAATATTTATTGTAAATTAATTTAACCCTTCAAATATACTTTTTTTTAATTCAGATCGCATTGAACATGTTTTTATGTTTGTTGCTTTATTTTCGGTATTTTATCTATATTACTTAAATGTAATTAATTTCAATTATTTAAAAGGGTTTAAATATTCTTATTTGTCTTCTGAATATTTTCGTTCTTTTAATTTGAATGATAAAAAGTAATAAATAGGAAGTGCGGAGGGAATGAAAAGAGAAAAGAGTCAATGTTAGGAGAAAAAAAACATACTTTTATTAAAATAAAATTTTGACACCTTCTCTTCTTCGAAATTCCAACTTGACTAGAAAAAGAAATTAAAAATGTCAAAGAAATTGCTACTATAAAATTGGAGTAAGAGAAATTGGGTTAAAATATCATTTTTCAATTTTATAATTACACGTGGAAACTTTTAAAAAATTGATGTTTGCTTGTTAGACTTATTGTTTCAAACTAATCACAAATTCTACCAACACCTCCATACATGCTAATACTTAATATTTTGGATCTAAAATTTATAATTTTTATGAACTAAAATTTAGGTCATTATGTTCATACAAAACCAAAATTTTTATAAAATGTAGTAATTTATAGAATATCGAGTGTCACTCCTTAAAACTAACAATATGTAAATACAAATGATTGTGACTACTTTGTGGTGTGTTATGAGAAAAGAAAGGATGAAAATTGTGTATCTTATTTCATAATAAAGAGATAGTACAATTGATTTATATAGTTGTTTAGAGCAATATAAAAATGGAATATAAGTATAAAAACAGAATATAAATATATTAACATAAATGCCCAGATATGAACGGAAAATAAATTAAATCCAATATCCCCCTCGAGCTACAACATATATATCCTTAATGCTCAGCTTGGACAACAAAGATTGAAATTGTGCTGAATGCAAAGCTTTAGTATGAATGGTTGCAAGTTGTGATGAAGTAAAAATAGACAGGAGCTTAATTACACCAGCTTGAACTTTATCCCTTATGAGATGATAATCAATTTCATGGATGGTTGGATTTTGTGCAATTCGTATAGCAGATTGATTGTCACAAAACAGAGGAACTAGTTGTGGTAGAGGTTGTTTCAAATCATGGAGCAAATACAAAAGCCATTGAATTTCACATGTTGTGGAAGCTAAGGCTCTATATTCTGCTTCAGTTGATGATCTAGAT
>NC_028357.1:15500815-15552226 GCF_000741045.1 Vigna radiata var. radiata
TGATCTTCCAAAGGATTGGAAAGAAATTGACTGAGAGTACTAAAAACAAAACATAAATTTGGTCTTGTGTTGGTGAGATATAATAACCTGCCAAGAAGTCTTCTATAGGATTGTGCATCTGAATAGGGTTTTCCTTCTGTCTTGGAGAATTTTGTGCCTGGCTGTATGGGAGTAGAAACAGGTTGACATCCCAACAATCTTGCATCTTCTAGTAACTCTAGAGCGTACTTCCTTTGTGACAAATTAATGCCCTGTTGAGATCTTGCAATTTCTAAGCCCAGAAAATACTTGTGTTGGCCTAGGTCTTTAATTTTGAACTTTGCATTCAATAGAGCCTTCACAGTTTAGATTTCCTGGATGTCATCACCTGCCAAAACTATATCATCTACATAAACAAGTAAGATGGTGATATGAGCAGAATCACTTTTAACAAAAAGTGAATAATTTGATTTTGATTGTATGTAGCCCAAAGAAAGTANAGTAGTTGTCAACTTGTAATTCTATTGTCTAGAGGTCTGCTTGAGTCCATATAAAGACTTCAACAACTTGCAAACTTGCCCTGGTTTTTCTGTTTTGTAGCCAAGAGGAAGAGACATGTATACCTCTTCATCTAGATCCCCATGTAAAAAAGCATTATTTACATCTAGTTGATGTAAATACCAATGTTTGGAAGCTGCTAAAGCCAGAACCAATCTTACTGTTGTGAGTTTGACAACAGGTGAAAAAGTCTCAAAGTAATTTAAGCCTTCCTGTTGTGTGTAGCCTTTAGCTACTAACCTTGCCTTATATCATTCAGTACTCCCATCAGCATGCCTCTTTATTTTGTATACCCATTTACATCCGATAGGTTGCTTTCCATAAGGTAGATCAGTCAAAACCCAAGTTTTGGTATTTTCTAAAGCTGCAATTTCTTGATCCATGGCATTTCTCCAACAATTATGTTTGATGGCTTGGTTATAGGTTTTAGGTTCACTAACTTGGGAAATATTAAGGACATATGATTTATGAAGAAATGATAATGCATTATATGAGAGATATGAAGAGATATGATATAAGGTAACTGTGGATGACTGAGTGGCAGAAGAAGTAGATAACATGTTGCAATGATAGTCCTACAGATAAGATGGTTTATGTTTTGGCCTAATTGATTTCCTTTGTGGAGTAGCAGTGGCAGGTTCAATAGAAACAGGTTGAGAAGAAGAAATAACAGGGTCTGGAACAATAGAAGGAGGAGATGTAGGTGGTAAAGAGGGTTGTCAGTAGCTTCTGAGAAAAAAGGTGATGAAGAGGAAATGATTTTGGTGACAAAATCCAAGGAATTTGAATTTTGTGTATCAATAGGTGAGTGCTTGTCACTAGTAAGAAAAGGAAATATGTTTTCATAAAATACTACATTCCTTGATATAAAAATTTCCCTTGAGTTGAAATCTAACAAAAGGTAGCCTTTCACTCCTTTTTTAAAACCAAGTAAAACACATTTTCTTACACGAGGCTGAAATTTTGTTCTATGAGCTTGAAGAGTTGAAGCATAACAAAGTGAGCCAAACTCGTAAGTAAGTAATATCAGGTTTAACATTGTGTAACAACTGAGATGGAGAAAAATATGCTAAAACTTTGGAAGGTAAAATATTAATGAGTTGCACAACATAACGAATAGCAAAAGACCAGAAAATTATGGGCAAATGAAGAGTTCTTGTTAGGTAGAGAAATTGCAATTGGTGAGATTCTATGATAAGAAATAAAATGAGACAAATAACTAGATATATGATCAGTAATACCTGTGTCTAGAATCCATTGGGAAAAGATATTACCTTGATCCTGAGAAGAAGTGGAAACATTATGAGAACTCACTAGATCGGTAGAATGTGTAGCTGTGGGATTAGATTGAGAAAGAAGTGCCAATATATAGACCTTGAATTTGCTCTTGAAAAAGTCCCAAAGTTGAGGGATGTGACTGCGCCTGAGAATTATTAGAAGAAGAAACAACTGCAGAAGCCATTGAAGGAGAAGAAATTGTAGGAAAGCCAAGAACGAGAGGTAGACACTAGTGCAAAAACGCTATTTAATGTCAGTTATTTTGGGCTTTTAACATCTACTAAACAACCGACATCATTTTCGGTGACGTCAATGGGACATCGGACATGAATATAACCGACGTCTATAATGACGTCAGTCAGTGCCATGTTCGACGTCACTAAACGTCGGAGTAGGACTAACTGGATGTCTAAAGACATTATATTACACTTTTTCTTTGAATATCTTTAGCAGTTTGCCTTTCCATGACAACAACATTCCCCTTCTCTCTATTTCCCACTTCTACAATAAACTTTTATTTCTAATATTTAATGTAAATTAATTTAACCTTAAAATATGTATGGCACACACCAATTTATGTGCAAACTTCAACTTTTTTTCCGCATAATGTTATCACAATTTAATCTTATGTGTTAATACTATATCCTCTTCTTTTTTATCCTTATTTATTAGAGCTATTAGAGGTATAATAAGAGATAACTAGTTTTAATGATGTCTTTATGCTCTATATCACACTAGTATCGCATTCAACATGTTTTATGTTTATTGCTTTTATTTTAGGTATTTTATCTATATTGCTTAAATGTAATTAATTTCAATTATTTAAAAGAGTTTAAATATTCTTATTTGTGTTCTGAATATTTTCATTCTTTTAATTTGAATAATAAAAAATAATAAATAGGAAGTGCGGAGGGAAAGAAAAGAGTCAATGTTAGGAGAAAAAAAAGAGCATACTTTTATAAAAATAAAATTTTGACACCTTCTCTTCTTCGAAATTCCAACTTTTGACTAGAAAAGAAAATAAAATTGGAGTAAGAGAAATTGGGTTAAAATATCATTTTTCAAATTTATAATTACATGTGGAAACTTTTAAAAATTGATGTTTGCTTGTTAGTCTGATTGTTTGAAACTAATCATAAATTCTACCAACACCTACATACATGCTAATACTTAATATTTTGGATCTAAAATTTATAATTTTTATTCTATAATTCATGAACTAAAATGTAGGTCATTAAGGGTTTAAAATTTTTCCAAAATGTAGTAATTTATAGAATATCGAGTTTCACTCCTTAAAACTGACAATATGTAAATACAAATGATTGTGACTACTTTGTGGTGAGAAAATTTAACTAATTAGAAACACTAAAATCCTAAAACTATTATGCAACATGCCTTCAAATTAAAAGTTACAAAATTTATATCGAAATGCTTTCTACCATGAATGTGACGATGGAATTGATGTTGAACATGTAATATAGGACCTCAATCTGTAAAGAATAATGCTTAGAAACAATTAGCAATCACTACAAACAAAGAAACGCAAACTGTTTTATGAAATATCTCCTCAAAACCTAGTTTTCACAAGGTGATGGAATGCCTTAATGAAAGTGAAATGTTATCTTTATAATGCAAGTGTGTGAAACATGTTCTAGTCACCTAAGACTACTAAAATATGTGTTTAGAATTGAATAGAACTTATAGAAACTGAAAAACACAAATAAAACCAAAACTCCAACAATTAAGCAAAAATAATGTTCATGAGCATGTGAAAATGGCTAACCTAAAAAAATCAATTATAATTCACATAAATCAATATTCATGTTCGAATTTGAAAATCAAAGTGGTTCACTTTCAAGAACATTTAAACTTGTGTTTTATCACATAATTGCTTCCTGTAGCTAGGTTTAGCACTCAAATGTTGGTGTCTTTCGGTATATTAGATACACTAGATTATAGGCATGAATCCATGACCCAAATCTAGTAGAATATGAAAGAAAATATAGTAAATTCATAAATTTAAATATGAAGAATCATTGAATGAGTTAATGATGCAAAATGGTTCTTGTTAATCATAAGAATTGAAACGAGGTCAATTATTATCTTATTGTGGTTTCATGCTTTTTACAAAAATTAAGAATATAGACATGTTCAAAATTATTATCCTACCTTAAACAATTAATTACAGTTCACAGGAATCAAAGTTCATTCATTTTCAAGAACAAATAAAATTTAGGAACCTAACTTCTAATTGAGAAAAATTTTCTTATTGTGTTTTTACGCTTTTTAAAAAAATTATAGAAATTTATTTTTACTTTTATGACAAATCAATTTAAAAATAATATAAATAAATGAAATAGTAAAATAATTTCTTTACCTATATGACAAATAAATAAATATAAAGAAAGCACAAATTGGTAAGACAAGATGGTCTAGAGACTACACCGTCTAGCAACTCAAGTTTTAAAGTTTAAAAAACAACTTTAAACGAAATATTGTTTTGAAAGAAATTTTTTTAAGAGAATTTTTTTTTTTTTGACATTTTTTCTAGACAAAAGCAAGCTTACACTAATATTTTCTAGACTATATTGTCTGATAAACAAAAGTTTTATAAACAACGTCTAATGAAAGGAAGCGTAGTTCATAAATAATAATTTGATAAGCAATGAATCATCAAATAGTGCTTTCAAACTCATATCATGTTTTACAACCAACATCTTACAAAAAGAAGCTTTGTCTCACTGCGAACACCGAAACCTAAAATATGTTTTATTCAAACCATGTTATTCAAGAAAGCGTATAATAGAATGTATTGTCTAAGGAAAGACTGTTAAATGTAAGACCCAAAATAAATACGATAAGATGTTTAATTTTAATTTGTTTCACAAGTGATGTAAAATTTAATCTGTAAGAATTTCTTGTTGTATGATAGTATCTGTGTATTTATGTGTTTAAGATGTGATTTAATTATTCTATTTATTTTGTTAAATTATAATGGAATTAGACTTAGTCATTTATGGACTACACCTAGTCATGGTTTCATACTAAAATTTTGTTTGGAGACACTAATTAACATGAAGTATAGATTCCAAGAGATTTTAAGTTGTCTTATTTGTTTAAACCTTATCTTCGGTACATAGGGTTTCATATATACATTTAACTCATGGAGAGATTCTTTTATTGAGTTAAAATTTCTAAATTAGAATTAAGTCTTGAATCATGCTTTCCTTACTACGAAATTCTAGTGAAAAGGTGCAAGACTAGTGAGACTAATAAGACCTTATGCTCTATTATCCTTGTGACTGCTACCCAACGTTTATATATTATTATAATCAGAACCTTGTCACTTCCTCTGCAACTTATTCTATTCTTCTTTAAGCCAAACTTATCTGTACAATAGTTTTTTTTTTTTTATAAGCTAAGCTTCATTGTACAATATTTTTGTTTTTAGTTGATGGAAACCGTAAGCTTATCATTTCCTTCCTCCATGACATGAAATTTTGTTCATTTCCCCCCCCCCCCACACACAGTTGTTATTTGCTTTCCACCGTAGCACTTTGACCTTCTTAGCTTCATACACCAAAAAAGACAAAACATAAATCAGACAGTGAAATGAAAAATGAATCTACAATAGACATTGAAGAAGATAGGTTCGTTCCTTGATATCAAACAATTATGCGACTGGCTACAAAGTTAAAAGCCTTAGTCTCTTCCTTAACAAAACTTAAGAGAAGTTTTACAACAACAAGAAAAAATAAGGAGAGAATGTGAGGTAATCTACCGCTACCGGCGACGCCATCGTCTACCGTCGTCGTCTACCGTTGCCATTACCGGAGTTTCAGTTTCGATCGATGATCACATGATTTTGATCGTCTCGGCCATGCGATCACCATGTCATCAACAACGCCTTCATCGGAGCTCCTATGTGCTCTTAGCGCCTTTTGAAGTTATGGAACTTCTCCTTTTCCGTCATGCATGGTGGCATGTCTCACAACTATTCAGAGCATCGAGGTTGCTCTTTTTCCTTTTTCAGGTGCCTTGATTGGAGAATTTTTCTTTTTTATAGTTTCCCTCTTTCAGGTTCATCCATGGCTTCTTCCTCTGTTGTCTCTTCTGACCTCTCTTTTCTCACTATTGTGTTTGACCCGTCCATATATGTTGTTTTCCATGAAAAAGATGGTTTTTTTGTTAGTTTATTTATAGCTGTGGTGGCTCTCCAACAATTACCTCTTTATCCACTGGTAGCATTCCTCAAGGGCGATTTGCAAGAAGAGATTTACATGGAGCAACCTCCCAAATTTGTTGTTAGGGATAGTCTTTTGGGTTGATATTTCGTCTTCTATGTCGTCTTGCAAATCATTAGCAATTTGGTGTCACTCGAGTGTAGAAGCAGATATTTTCACTAAGTCTTGATGGATTATATTAGTAACAAACTTGGTACATATGTATGTACTAGCTTGAGGGGGAGTGTTAGATATATTATCTTTATTTTATATTTTTATCTTTATCTTTTATCTTTAGTTAGTTTGTTATTATTTCTTATTTGTATTTTGGGCTTAGCCCATATGTCTTCTATTATAAATAGAGAACTTGTGTATTTAACACAAGGGATTGATCTCATACATAGTTTTCATCATATTTAATAGGTTTATACCTATCTCTCCAATGTCGATTATTTTTCCATTTTGGTTTCCTTTAAAGGTTACTATTCCCCCTTTCTTGCTCGTCAAGCTTTGGAACATACACATTTCTTATGTCATGTGTCGTGAGCATCTACTATCCAAGTACCGGGACAGGGTTTTCTTTTCGACTATCAAGCATATCTATAAGAGAAATTATTTTGTCTTTAGGTACCCATTTGGCATTGGATCCTTTCTTATTAGACTTGGACATTTTCTTCTTTTTAGAAGTTGATGTATAAGAAGTATTTTTATCCTTGGCTTTAATAAAATAAGCAATTATAGATTTAGGCATACAGTGAGTGCTTTTATTTTTAAAACCTAATCCTCTTTTATCATAAGGTTGTCTGCAACCGTTGATTAAGAGCCTGCTGAAAAGCTCTTTTGTCGCACAAAATCTCAACAAATCTAAATTTCCCACTAATGTAGTATAGGGGCAATCTAGGGTCTAATCCGTGCACTGGTTCAACTCGGCCAAGGCCACGCTCGAGAAGGTCGGTTCGTCGAGCAGTACAATGACTCCCTCCCCAACAGCAGCCATGCCCATCAACCTTGATGAAGACGTTCCCCCTTCCCCCGAACACGCCTTTCTTAGGAAGAGGAAAACTGGATTGGCCACCAAGGATCAACCAGCCACCAAGAAAGGAAAAGAGATCGAGGAAGTGACTCATCTCGAGGCCGACTGCTCTCTCCCGGGCGGCATGTGGGATCCTGGATTCGATCTTGGTCATAAGATTGATTTTAATTTCGATCTGGCTGAGAAGAAGGTGATGGAAAAGACTTCTGAACAGAAGATGGCTGAGAATTGTTTGGAATTTTGCGCTTGAGCAACAAATGCTGCTTGGAACTTGGTTTATGCTTCAAACAGGGGAAACATGTCGGCTGATTTGGAGCGCTTGAATAATAAGTGTACGATTTGACTATTTTACACGCCCAATGTGGACCGAGGTATGAGGAGGCCCAAAAAATGATCGATGAGGGTCGTGTTCTATTCGAAAACCTTCAGAAGGCTGGTAATGAAATGAGGCAGATAAAAGATCAACTAACGCAAGATTTAGAGGCTTCCAAGAAATCAAATTTGGAGCTGATTTCAGAAAGAGATGCCCTTCAAAAAGCCCTTATTGAGGCACAAGAGACAGAGAAAGAAATGTGTGAGGCGATCATCTTGGAACACACTCGTGGATGGAATGGCTTTTGACGTGAACAAAGATGTGTTCCAAGGGAACATGGTGCCTTCAAGCAGCGTTCCGGCAGGCACGTATCCAGATGAAGATGAAGTTGCTACCCCCTTTGAGGAGCCTTCTACAGAGGTTGTTGATGAAGCCAAAGTCGTTAATGAAGTTCCGAACAACAACATAGTTTAGAATCATTACCTTTGTCTTTTGAACTTCTTTTAATAGTCTCTTTAGTTGTATGAGTTCTTTGGATGTTTTGAATGTGTTGAAATTGTACTACGTTTGGTGGAACTGATCGGTATGATAGGTAGTACTTGTTTATTGCGACAGTTGACGCGTTCGGTCTTAGTTTGACCAAGTTTACTTGTATGCTAATTCGATCGTCATCGTATATGAGCGCCCGGTTGCCTTTTGGTGTTAAGGTGTCAGGTTGTCCGCCCGCTTGGCTAGATCTTAGCGATTGAATGAGGCCTTTTAGGCCGATAAGGACTTTGATCCTTTTGAATGCGGACCTTAGGCCTACAAGGACTTTAATCCTTGTGCAAGGACTTTGATCCTTGTTCGAATGCGGCCCTTAGGCCTTCAAGGACTTTGATCCTTGTGCAAGGACTTTGATCCTTGTTCGAATTCGACCCTTAAGCCCACAAGGACTTTGATCCCTATGCAAGGACTTTGATCCTTGTTCGAATTCGGCCCTTAGGCCCACAAGGACTTTGATCCTTGTTTGATGAAGGACGATTTTCTGTGCATCATTTGTTTCCCTTTGATTTTGAACCAAAATGTGGGCTGAAATACTTCATTAATATTATTAAACAGATTGTCAAACAAAACTTATGAAACAATGCAAAAAAGAACATAAGGTAATTCTAACTGTAATAAAATTTAAGATGTGTTGCGTTCCAAGTATTTGGAACAGTCTTCCTGTCGAGGTATTCCAGACGATATGCTCCGTTCATTAGGTCTTCAGAGATGCGGAAAGGTCCTTCCCAGTTGTCTGACAGCTTGTCGTGTGCTTTATTTTTCCGGGCATCTCCTCTTTTATGCCGTACAAGGTATCCTTCGGTGAAACTCCTTGGCTATACTTTAGTGTTAAAACGCCGAGTAATCAGTCTTTTTTGAGCTGCATTTTTTATCATGGCCACCTCTCGCTGTTCGGGTAGGGTGTCAAGGTTCACACGTAGTTGCTCGTTGTTGAAAGTCATATCTTGTAGGTTTCACCTTATAGACGACTCGCCAACTTCAACTGATAACATTGTGTCCGTTCCATAAGTAAGGTTGAAAGGGGTTTCCTCGGTTGATCCATGAGGTGTGCACCTATAAGCCTACAGTACTTCAGGTAGCTCCTCTACCCATAAACCCTTAACTTCTCCGAGCCGCTTTTTTAGTTTAGACATGATTGCTTTATTTGCTGATTCGACTTGACCGTTCGTTTGAGGGTGTTCAGCAGAGCTCGTTACATGTTTAATCCCGAACTCTTTAAGGAAATCCTTCAGCCTTCGTTCCACAAATTGACAGCCGTTATCAGTTATAATCTTCTGTGGTATTCCGAACTGGCAAATGAGACGCCATATGAACTTCTGTACTTTTTTGCTTATTATAGCCAAGGATTCTGCTTCTATCCATTTAGTAAAGTAATCCACAGCTACCAAAAGATATTTGCATTGAGCTTTCCCTACCGGTAGAGGTCCAGCAACGTCCATGCCCCATTGTGCAAAGGGCCACGGGGAAATGATTTCATGTAACTCCTCCGGGGGAAGACGGACGTTTTGCCCGTGTGACTGACAAGAGATGGATTTCCGTACGGATTCATTACAGTCTTGTTCCATAGTAGGCCAGTAGTATCCGGCTCGTAAAATCTTGGCTTGGAGCATTCGCTTTCCATAATGTGATCCGCATATGCCATAATGTAACTCCTGCATCATGTATTTAGCTTCCTCGTCTGAAAAACACTTGAGTAACGAGGAAGTGTATCCTCGTCGGTATAAAACATCACCAATGAATTTGAACCGGGCAATTCTTTTGGAATCAGCTGTACTAATCTATCTGCCTTTGCTCCTGTTGAACCATGAATTGGAGTATGTCCTAGCGCCAGTCGGTTTTTGCGGTGGCAACACTAGTTGTACATGCTTCTAATAGCGGTCTATCAAGCGTGGTTTTGATTATTGAGGAGAGTTGTGTCTTCCCCTGGACATGTGTGAGTTTGGACAAGAGATCCGCCCTGGAATTCTACGCTCAGGGTATATGCGTGATATTAAAAGTAGAAAAAGATTTTATCAGGCTACTCACCTTATGATAATATCGCAGCAAATAATTGTCCTTCACGTGGAACGTTCCGTTTATATGGCCTACCACCAATTGGGAGTCCATCCGGCATTCTAGTCGATCGACTTCCAATTCTTTTGCAAGGATTAATCCAGTAACAAGGGCTTCGTATTCTGCCTAGTTGTTGCTGAGTTGGAAATTGAAAGAGACAATCTGCTCCACTAATAGACCGTTCAGTCCCTCCAGAACTATACCAGCTCCTCCGCCACGTCTTCTCGAAGACCCATCTACGTTCAAGTACCATATGGATGTTTCGGCGGTTGGTGGTAACTCAGTCGTAAAATCTGCCAGATGTTGCCCTTTCACCGAACCTTGTGGTTCAAAGCGCAATCCGAACTCAGATAATTCTATTGACCACACGACCATTCTTCCTTCCAGATCCGGCTTCCTCAGTATTTTTGTCACAGGATGATTAGTGTGAACAACTACTTGATGACTCTGGAAGTACGGTCAAAGACGTCGGGTCGTTGTTAATAAGGCTAGAGCCACCTTTTCCAACAGTGAATATCGTTCCTCCGCCCCGTGCAAAGTTCTACTGACAAAGTGTATCAACTTGAAGTCAGGTGCTTCTTGGATGAGGGTAGCGCTAACCGAATGACTGGGCACCGCCAAGTACAACTGCAAATCATATCCTTCCACCGGGCGGGCCATGACCGGAGGGCTAGTAAGAATAGACTTAATCCTTGAGAAGACGGCTTCGCATTGATCGTCCCAATGCCTCGGGACATCCTTCTTCACATTCTTCAAGATAGGCTTGATGTGTTCTGCTACTTTTGGGATGAACCTTGATATGGCTGTGAGGCGTCCGACTAGACATTGTACTTCCTTCAACCTAGTGGGGCTCTTCATCTCCAAAATCGCTCGACATTTGTCTGGATTAGCCTCTATACCCCTGGACGTCAGCATGAATCCTAGGAACTTTCCTGCCGGAACTCCAAAAGTGCATTTTGAAGGATTCAACCGCATATTATAATGTCTTATCTGTTGAAAAACCTCCGCTAAGTCCTTCAAATGCTGCTGATGTGAATGACTTCACACCACCATATCATCTACATATACTTCCATGCATCTTCTTATTTGATGGTGAAAAATTTTATCCATGAGGCGTTGGTAGGTAGCCCCGGCGTTTTTGAGACCGAATGACATTACCTCATAACAATAATTAGCTCGTTCGGTGATGAATGCGGTTTTGTCTTGGTCTGGGGCGTACATAGGGATCTGATTATACCCCGAATACGCATCCAAGAAACTCAGCACGGTGTGTCCTAAGGCTTCATCAACCAGTCGATCAATGCTTAGAAGGGGGTAAGAGTCTTTGGGGCATGCTTTGTTGAGATTTGTGAAATCAACGCACATCCTCCATTGACCGTTTGACTTCTTTACCATGACTATGTTTGCCAACCAAGTAGTGTAGGTTATTTCCTTAATGAATTTCGCCTCAACCAACTTCCCGACTTCTTCTTGTATAACCACCCTCTTCTCGTCACCAAATCGTCATTTCTTCTGTGCCACCGGCTTGGCCTCCTTAAAAACGGACAACTTGTGTGTCATAACACTCGGATGAATTCCCGGCATGTCTGCAGCACTCCAGACAAATAATTGGACATTATCTTTGAGCAACTTGATTAAGTTGCGCTCATCATTCGGTCCTAGGTCCGCCCCAATTGTGGTTGTTTGATTGTCGCTTTTTCCTAGGACGAATGGCTTCATGTCTCCTTGAGGTTGTATTATGTCATCAGTATTCGTTCTGGGATCGAGGTCGACCATGATTGTTTCAGGCTGTTGTCGTTCCTTTTGTGGGATATATGGTGGGATCTTTAGTCCGGCCGCATAGCATTGTCGTGTCGTTTTCTGATCTGCTCTGACTGTACAAATGGTTCCCTTTACAGATGGGAACTTCATGGTTAGGTGGGGGTAGAAACTATTGCTCTGAACGCGTTTAAGCATGGTCGCCCTAGAAGGGCATTGTAGGGGGTGTTTGCTTCTACCAATATGAATCTAACTCTTAGCTCCTTTGATTCTTGTTTCGTCCCTAACCGAGTCCTTAAATCGAAATATCCCCGAGTTCCCACCCTTTCACCAGTAAACCCTACTATCTGTTCGTTGAATGGAGCTATTACATCTTCCGACAATTCCATTTGTTGGAAAGTCGTCCAATATAATATATTGACTGAGCTTCCTTGGTCGACAAGAACTTTACCCACTTCATATAACGCTCTGTGAGTTGTGATGACCATAGGATCATCTTATTCTAGGTTCGGTGCACGAAAATCGTCATCGGTGAACGTAATGTTTGTCATGGACATGGGACAACGGTTTATTGCACAGACGTTCCTTAAACTTCTCAAGTGTCTTTTACGGGCTGAGGATGAGATTCCCCCCCGGCAAAGGCACCGGAGATGGTGTTGATTTGGCCTCTGATGATTCTTTCTGGTTCCTTATCCCGGGGTCGACTGCGGGAACGATCCTTTTTTCAGTCGTTTCTTTCTGCAAACCGTTCAGGGCTTTTTCGAACTGTTTCTCGTCCATGGGAGCATTTGGGTTTGCTTCCTTGATTTGTTTCCTCCTTTACAAACTATCGGAGGTGGCATGCCCGGATAAGTCTTTCTAACTCGTCTTTCAGCACGTAACACTCTTCCGTTGTGTGGCCACGATTGTTGTGAAATCGACAAATTTTATTGTAGTCTGCGTTTCTGGGCGTATCCTTCTTCCTGAGACATATGAGGTTAGCCTGTAAGGCTTTCTCGAGCACTTTTTCCCTCGGAGAGTTAAGGTTTGAATAATGATCAAACTGGGGACCTGGGTGTGGATTCCTCCGAAAAGACCTCGACCCCGGGTCTCGCTCGTGATACGGCTTCGCTCCTTTTTTGTTGTCATTCACTGACGGTTCCGGGTTCCGCTTTCTCTGGGAAATTCTTTGATCATCCATTCGAATGTATTCGGCTAATCACTCCTGGAGCTCCTCCATTGTGTTTGGCTGTCTAGCATATAAACATTCTGAGAAGAACCCCGGCCTAAGCAATGGGGCAAGTTGCTTATGATAAAAGTGTGGTTGACTCACTTTACACGTCTCGCCAGTTCGAGGTGCCTTTTCGCGAATATCCTGAGAGACTCGCCTTTTTCTTGTTTGAGGTTCAGAAGTTCGGTCGGAGTTACTTCTTCTTTTCGGTTGCTAGCATACTGTTTTCGAAACAGAGTGATGACAGTAGCAAAACAATCTATTGAATTGGGTGGAAGAGAGTAGTACCACTCTAATGCTTCATCTTTCAAGGACAGAGAAAAAGCCTTGCACTTGATCGGGTCGCTTTTAGTGTAGAATACCATGGAATCAACGAAGTTCCTTATATGAGGTTCTGGATCCGAGGTGTCGTCAAATCTTTCTATCGGTGGAGGTGGTTTGTCAAGCATTAGGGCTTGAATGACGACCTTTGTGAATGGCAACAGGTTAGGGGACCGTCCGGCATGTCCTAGATGTGGGTCCGAATGGACACTTTGATCATCATGCCGACTGGGAGGGTTCTTATTGGATCCGGACATTTTCGGCGGGGACCGCTGTTGTCTGAGTCTAGCAATTTCTTCGGCTTGTTTTTGTTGTAGTTCCTGTTGTTGACGTATGGTTCGAGCTTGCTCCTCTAGCTTCGCTGCTTGCTCCGCCACTTGTGCCATCTGGGCTTCCAACTGGGCTTGAAGTTCTCTGATCATATCTCTAGAATTGTTGATGTTGTTCTCCATATTCCTTGTGGTTACCATTCGGGCTTGCCGCTCGACCCCACGGTGGGCGCCAAAATGTTTCGGTACAGATTTTGGGGACCGAAAGACTAACCTTGATACTGTAATTTCCCCGCTTGCTGACACTCGAATTGGCTTTTATCGCTCGCTTTTCCTAATTCTCCAATTGCTCAGTCTCCTTTGGCCTTGACGTCCGGTACTCCTTAAGACGTGATCGGAGGGGAGAGGAACCTGCAATGGCACTCCGACGCTCAAGTTAGGCGTGTGAGTAAAGAACCTCAGTTCTTAATGAGATGATTTGAGAGAATAAGATTTCTGTGTGAATCCAATGTGTGTAGAGAGCGTACCTGGTCTTGTGACCTTTGTTCCTTATTTATACCTTTTCTTTTTGAAATATAAACAGAATTAGTATAAAAACAGCTAAACATTTAAAAACGACCTCACCTGTACGTTCGGTCCGATATCTTCGACTTTATATCCGCTATTCTGTGTATCTTCGAATTATTTCATTTTCTTTATCCTTAATTGGGCTTTTCGATCTATCTTTGGTTTGCTTGAATAGAAATTTAATAGAAACTAGCCCAATAATATATCGGCCCAACAATACTAGTCGGCTTAATTGAATAACCGCTCGGCCCAAAAAGTCATATAATATATATATATATATATATATATATATATATGAAAAAAATAATTCAATTATATTACTTGAAATTTACTCAATATGTTGATGTGATTCATTAGAAATAAATGTCCCTAAACCTTTTAGACACATCGGCTTCAATTTATCACAAGTGGTAGTGGAGATTGAACCGATAACATCTCTAATAGGAACATCCCACTAGGAGATAATAGTTGAGAGTCTCATTGGGTGCTTAAATCTTTGGTGTCTACTTCTTTAACACCATGTCAACATTTAAGTAACATTTATGCATCAATTAATGTGGATTTAATTATAATTTACATTCAAAGCGCCTACTATTATTGTTATAATTAAAATTAAAAATGGTTGATTTTAAAGAGCTTTCAATATCAACTAAGTTAGAGTTAATATTTATCTACAAGCTTTATTTCATATTCTCGTAATAAAGAATTTCTCATTTAAAATGCTTCACATAACCAGTGTAAACCGGTACATAGAAAGGACAATTTTGAGAACCAATAATTAAATTGAAGTTCATTTAACTTATGTATGCATGTAGGAAGAATAATAATACAAATGATAAATATTTTTAATGTGCCTCAAAATTAAAGTTATAAATTCTTTAAATAATACTGGTAAGTTTTTCTTGTTGATAAATTTAATAAATCATTTTAGTTTTTAACAAATTATAATCAGATAAATAAGGAGATACTATAAGGACACACACACGTTCTTTAAATAATACTGGTAAGTTTTTCTTATTGATAAATTTAAATAAATCATTTTAGTTTTTAACAAATTATAATCAGATAAGTATAAAGTAGATACTATAATTAAGGAATTACAAATTCCTTATAGTGAAATGATAATGGAGAAATTCGTTAGGAAAAAAGTAAAATATAAGGATCTCCATTGTATAAAGATAAATAATATAATCTTTAAAATGGGTACTACTATGACACGTATCAAGTAAAAATGTTTCTTATTTGTTACTATAAAATTTGTGAAAACGACATTGATTGAGAAACGGTGACAACTATGAATAATGGTTAAAAAACAGTAAAAAGTACTTACCTTCAATAAAAACTAGTTTTTTCAATATATAATGGAAAGAAGAAAAACCGTTATTTTTTTGTTGATAGCAATGTTCTCATAATTTTATATCATACCGATATCCACATTTTCCCAATCAGGATAACGTAAATGCATTGATAATCTTAAATTCTTTTATGCAACTATAGCTGCTTTAAGACAGATGAAACAGATGAAACAGATAAAACAGATATCACTATAAAAGCAAAGTTCGTGCTAGATGAAACCAAACCCTACAAAAGATAGCTAAATCACCAACCTATATATGGTAGGCATGCGTGGTTGAAAAACCTCAGCATGCATGAGAACTTAAATCCATGTGAAATCTGCGCAAGGAAGGCAAAATAAACAATCAAACATTATTACAGATTGTAGCTTGGGTGCCAAACTATCCAAACAAGTACAAGTTTCTGATCCTTTTTTTCTTCCGTTATTCCTATTCATATATTAACCTTGCCAAGCAATTCAAATTATTCTGCTGACCAACCAGAGTTTGCATTATTTGAAAGCATTAATGGAAGAACAATATGAGAAGGAGGAGGCTAAGGGAAAATAAAATAAAATAGCACAAATCAGACTCAAAGACAACACCCATTCTTATCCAATTGAAACCTTGGCAGAGGGACTAATTATTGTCGCATAATATCCCAAGTTAGCATTCATCTTTGAGGGGGATCAACTGTGCGAACATTAGCAACTGCCATTCCCTCAATTCGGTCCTTTGTGATTTCCACAAAGTGACCAACAATCTCATGAAACTGCTTAAGTCCTGACAGGGGAAGAATGATGGAGGATCGATCAGAACCCGCGACCTGCAATAATTAACAAGAATTTACAGCAGAAATTCCTCTTCCCCCTGTATATAAAACAAAGGAAAAAGACAAAAAAAGATAATGACAGCACACCTCAGATATTCTTAAGAAATGACCCCTATTATTGCTCCCAAGATCAAAGAAGAATCTTTTTTGATCAGCCCTGATCACTTTCGAGACCCCCAAGTTACCAATTTCATCCTGGGGAGGCAAATCAACAGACCTGTCCACATTCAACTCAGAAGAAGTGGCAGGTTGACTACTATGACCAGATATGAAGCCAGCACCAACATCATCCGAAAGTCCGACAAGACGCTCTGAGGATTCAGAATTTTGCTATAGTGGAATGCAAATAAGCAAATAAGATGAAACAAATAAAAAATAGCTTCGACTATTCTTGTGGCTAAGACAGGAAAAATGTACGATTTCTAAAGAAGGACACCTGATTGGGTAGAATGAAAAGCCTTGAGGCTTCATTGATCTCAGCCAAAATGTTCCTGAATGCTGCCCATCCTTCATCCCTAGAGCTTCCAGCAGGAACAATTATAGTGCTACGGTTTCTGCTGACAGAAGCTTCAGACACCTTCAAAATTATAAATAAGAATCAGAATCTTAAAATAAAATATGCATATGGATAATATTCATCATAAGATAGAAGTTCCGAATTAATGTAAATATGGAATCCCAAAGTGATGAAAAACAGCGTAACAGATTTTTGAGGGACTTCATGTAGCTTCATTAAAACATTTTCTGGTTGATATAAAGCACCAATAATAAGAATTGTTTGCAGAAGTGTGTGCAGATTTCCTTAGCTGTGTTTAAAGGAAAATAGGCAAGAAATAGGAAAGAGGGATAGAGTAAACGGAAGTAAATGAGAATTAGACAGGAAATAATAATGTTTGGTATAAGAGAAAAAGAAAAATATAAAAGAGAAAAATAGGATAAATAATAAAAAATTAGAAGATAATCAATTATCAATTATAAGGGATTAGAAATGGATTATGACTTTTAGACGTAATTACAATTTTCCACCCATTTGAAGTAGAAATAAAAAGTTGTGGGACCCACACCATGTTATTTATCTCCTCTATTCCAAACAAAGGATTAAGGACATACTTTTGGCAAATTCAGATGCAAACTATTAACAGGGACTAATAAAAAAAATAGAGATTGCAGAATATAGTAGTTGACAGCATAGCTATTGTCTGGTAGTCAGATTGGTTTAGTGTTCTTCCTATGTTCCTCAGTGATGCATACTCAAAACCTTAATTTTGTTTAATTGTTTGGGGTGAATAATAAATGCTGTTACACCAAAAATCAATACATCTTTTCTCATTTTGCAACTCTACGTGTAGAAACAAACAACACCCAACAATACGAAAATCTAAAAACTTCCGATACAAATTTATCTGGTCTTCAACAACCTTCCCACCCTCACATTCACATTGTAAGCACTTAAGTTAGTCTGCTACACAAGGACAAGTCTGAAATATGAACACCAATTTGGCAATAAGAATAAGAACCTATTTTGGAAAGATGCATTTTTAAAATTTCAACATTTTTAGGAACTTTTTGTAATTTCATCTGCTTGTTTGGGACAGCCACTGAAATTAGTAAGAAATTATTTTCCTGAAAATAAGATGATTTTGCAACTTCCTTTCTCCTTTACAGCTTCATACACACTTTTTTTCTTATGAAGCTGATTTTATATTGCCTTGCATCCAATAAAATTAACTTACAATCATACATCAGCAAACTTATCCAAACAAAATCTGATTCTGTTTAGAATTATACATATAATCAATTATTGAAATAATTCAATTTTCATAACTAATACAAACATGCCCTAAGAATAAAAATGGACAACCCATATATAATGTCAGATTTTACTCTCATAAGATTAAAGACATGCTGCACTGGGCATAAAGGAGCATGCACATGTTTGATTTAGCTTATTGTGGAGGGAAAAGAAAAAAATTATTTTGCCAGGATCCTATAAGAGCATTGGCAAAAGAAAATATTATTTCCATAAAAATACTCCAAACCAATCCAAACAGGCGCAGAATTTCTTGATTAATTCACAGCAAAACAGTCCACTCCTCCCCCTTGCAATTCATATGTACTAGTGTGAATTGGCTCTAGCCAATTCCCAATGTAATTCCCAGAAATGACGAACCTATGGCTGAAGATGGAACATTCCAACTTAAGGAAGTGCCAGAACTCTCCTCTTTTGAAGGTTGTTGTCCCAGGGTTTCCAATCAGCCACACCTGCCAACAATTTGAGGAAAGAACAATGACAGAAGATTTAATTTTGGTGGGAGGTCTGTGATTGAGAGAGTTAAAATTGAAAGAAGCTCTCTTCAAAGTCTGAATACGAAAGAGCTTTGCAGGAGTGATAGGGAATATGAATGAAATGGGATGACCAAATGACAACGGGATTTGGAAATATGGATGAATTGAAAACTGAGCCATTGGGCTTTCGAGAAGATCAATCATCCATTACATATTGACAGTATTTTATAATTTCAATGCACATTTGGTGGTGCCTTATTTTCGTGTCTGTCTCTGATAGCATATTTGTTTTTTATTTTCTATATTAAGATTTCTTTTAACTGTGTTGAAACTTGAAATTCTCATCCAAATTAAGCCCTACTTAATATTTTAATTTTAATTCATAATATTTCATAGTTTAACTAAATTATTTTTTTATTGATGTGTATAGATTAATATGTTAATATCAAAATGCACCACAAACCCAAATGGTGTATCAACACTATATACCCCTCCATGTAATAATACTTCTCAAGGTTATGAGTATTCAAACCAAATACCTATATTTCACATTCTACAGAGAAATTAAAGGAGGAAAGGGCTTTAGAGGATGTGGGGGAGGAAATAAAAGCCTGATCTTTTGAACACAGAAGTTCCTGATTAAAAAATTGGATAAGTATAATATAAGTAGCGGGAGTTGGAGTATGGGAGTGTCTTTAAAAGAAGGCCGAACTTAATAATGGATTTTAGCATTTTGCATAAAAAAATCCCAAAGAAGCAAGAAAAAACAAAAGCTACTAAGCACGCATCTAACTATGATACAAAAGTTGACGCCTATGACAGATAAGAAATTCTCCCAATGACAAGATTTCTACAAAAACTTACCTGTAATGAGTTCTCTCTTTCTCATTGTAAATAAGGCTTTACTTACAGAGTCCAAGCCATATAAATCTAACATCTTGACATGCAATACCTTTGTTTCCACATGATAGTTCAACTAAAAGTTCACAAAGTACAAATAATTCTCTCTAGTTATTATAACCAAGAAGGCTCTAAAATTCCTAGGGCTTACAGCAGCAACGTCATACATTTCAAGCAACCAAAATAAGAATGTCTAACAAGATACCCAGACTTTACCACACATAGCAAATTAAAATTTGTTTCCGTTTTCTACTTTATGATAATAAATCCTCGTTCAAAACCCTAAGGTTATTAATTCCCCAAGTCCCACACTGTTATGGCTCTCCACCCTTCCTCTTCCTCATTTTCTGCCTCTTTTGTACATGTTAATTAACAGCTTCACTATCATAATTAAATTTCCTTATGTCTTACGAAAACACATATCCCTAGATATTTTTCCCTTCATTCCATGATAATATAGAAAAGCTTCCCTACATACACATCCAGACTATATAAACCAACCAAACAAATATTAAAAGTTATCTCAAATTCAGACATATATACACACACAGCCCTATTCTAATTTTCGACAATAGAAGCAAACCATTCCAAGAAGGAACCATCATCTTGAAACCACCACTATTATCCCTCTTTTACCAAAAATGCCACAGCCACAAAATAAAAAAGCAGCATATAATTAGGTGAAAAAAATGCTATACAATTCGCTTAAAAGCTTAACCAGTAGCCATCGAAGCCAAGGCAAGCGATTAGAATACAGTTAATGTTATCACACACTACTCAACTTCTACTTCATCTCAATTCGACCTCATTTTTTCTTTCCACCTCTTTTATTTTCCGTCACGTCTTTTCTCTCTTCAGTTATCCTCACTTTCTACACACGGTTTGTCTCTTTCTTCCCCGCTAAAATAAGGTGCATATTAAACACTTTTCCATTTCAATTCGAGCATAAGAGAAACGGAATTGAGTACCTTCAAGAAACGCCCCCTCCGGTTCTCACCAATGTCGAAGTAGAAAACCTAAACAACAAAAAAAATTAAAAATGTTAGGAAGAAGCAAGGACAAGAGTCAAGTAAGGAGGTTGGATTGGATTACCTTGGTGTCGAGCTGCAATTCCTTGCTGAAGAGGTCTTGATCTTCAGAATTAACGTAGTAATTGAAGAGATCGAGGAACCAGGAAATGCCGGAGAAGGGTACGATGATGGTCGACCGAGTGGCGGAAGTCTTCTCGGAAATCTTAAGGTAACGGCCGCGAGGGTTCTCCTTCAGATCGAAGTAGAACAGCTTGTGCTCGACCTGCAGTGTTTTGCACAGCAATTCGACGTCGTTCCCGCCACCGCCGCCGCCACCGGAGTTGCCCTCCATCGCCGCCAATAACAAATCTGGATGTGGTCGCAACAGATCTGAGTGGGTGGGCGAGTAAGTAGCTAAGCACGCATGAGGGTTTGGGTCTTGAGTTTCACTTCAATTGCAACGACGGTTACACTCACTCACGACGAAGTCATGAATTGGAGACGTTTTCGTTCTCTCCGATGTGGTGACGTTTTCGCTTTCTCCGATTTGGAGCCGTTGGATTGTTAAACGAAGCCTCTCTCGCTTCGCAGATCCACCTGATGGGATCTTTTCACCGCACGAGTCAATTAGTGGCAATTGGGAATTACTTACTGGGTTTCTAACTTTCTTTCATAAATTCTTCAAATTTAGCCAAAAGTCAAAGAAAAAACCCAAACCCATTTTTTATATACATGAAAAAGAAAAACGCATGTCTGACTCTCAGATGTGAAAATTATATTATAACTTAAAAACCCTCATCATTTCTGTCCATTCTGAATATCATTGCCAAGAAGGAAGGATGTTAAAAGAAAATTATATTTAATTTATGTTCCCTGCTACTTTTAAATCTTTTCATAAATGAATATTATTTATTATCTGAGTTTTGTTATAGTCAAAATCTATCATAAATATATGTATGTATATATATTTAATGAATAAGTTATATTTAAGATTTATTATATTGTCATAGAAGGTTTTTGGATGTTCATTTAGAATATAAAAGAAAAAGGTGCAACAGAAAGAAATGAGAAAAGACATTTAGAAAATAAAAATAGATAAAAGTTATAAGTTATTGAATTGATTGAAATGTAAAAGGAGATGGGGCCTAGCCAAGTATGGCCCGTTGTTGCAAAAAAAATATTGGAAGATAAGAGATTGGATATCGTTTTCGACTATTTAAGGTGGTTCCAATCTATTAAAATTAATTTTCCCATACAAAACAAAAAAGATTATTAGCCTACACAAAATAAAGGTTAAACATTTATAAAAAATAATGAAATATTATGTCTTTCGAGTTTCTAATTTAGGGTGCAAAAACAAAAGAATGAAATAAAGTTTATTTAATTCAATTACAAAAAAAATATAGGATTAGGGATTAATTTATGTCACATAAAATTCGTATTTTTCTATTTTAGTTCAATTTTATTTCTCCCTTTCCCTATTATATTTTGCAGTTTATTTCAATCACAAGTTAACAAGTTTAATTTATTTTTACAAATATAGGAATAAGAATCTAGATTAAACTTCCTAACAGTAACGAGCATGGTAAAAAGAATTGTTAGATTCCCACACATCTATATATCGAAATGATGGCATGCACTAACAAAATGGATCAATTTTTTTAAGAAGTTTTAACAAAATGCAATGAAATAAAATCCATATGGAAAGTTTCATACAAAATTCTCAAATCAAATATTGTGAGAAATATCGTTTCTGCTCTTTTACTATGTTTGTTATATTAGCTGATAAGATATTTTATTTTTTGTTAGTGAGTGGTGGTCAGGCTGTATTTCTTTTCTTTTTTATTCTCTTTCGTTTTGTTCAAGATATGCTGAATATATATTCAGCATCTGTGACCTTTTTGTGATGTTAAAATAATGAGGATTAAAGTTTTGTTCATTTCATTTTATCATTTCTCTGTCATGGTATCATCGTTTTCTTTCTCATTTTCTGACCATGGCTTCCCTCAGCCAACATATTATACAGACACCGAATCACCTGGTGAATCTGGCAAACTCACTTTACCTTCATCCGGGAGAAAATCCCGCATTAGTGCTTGTTTCACCTCTTCTCACGGAAAGCAACTTTCACCAATGGGAAAGAGATATGGTTGTAGCACTGGAGACCAAAAACAAGGAGAAGTTCATTTATGGTACTCTCCCTTGTCCCTCCTTATCATAGATCCGCTTCACGAAGCTTGGCGTCGTTCCAATCGAATGGTGATGTCCTGGCTCACACGGTCCATGACTCCTTCGATCAAGCAATCGGTGATGTGGATGGATATAGCATCAGAGATTAGGAGGGATCTCAAGGATCGGTTCTCACATGCTGATAAATTTAGGGTTTCTGATCTTCAGAATCAGATTATCGCTTGTCATTAAGGTGATTTGCTTGTTTCTGAGTATTATACGAAACTCAAAATCCTATGGAAAGAGTTGGAGCTCTATAGATGCGTTCTTACTTGCAATTGTTTGACTCCTTGTGCCTGTGGGCTTCTCGCCAAACTTCGCAAAGAAAGAGAGGATGATTATGTGATCTGATTTCTCCGAGGCCTTAATGAGAGCTATGCACAAGTTCGCTCTCAAATCATGATAATGGATCTCATGCCTTTGATTGTCAAAACTTTTTTCTATGGTTCTTCAGCATGAACGCGAGTTCATCGGCATCAATCTCAAACAACCTGTTTCAGATTCTTTGGCCTTCACTGTTGTTTCCAATTCTCAACCACGCTTCAACTCTTCTAACAAAGTTCCTTTCCATGCCAGCAAGAACACTTCCAAGAACAACAAATTTTGTGAAAAATGCAAGAAGACAAACCACACCATTGAAACTTGTTATTTTCGCATTGGTTTCCCTCTTGGTTATAGAAAGAATAAACCCAACACAAAAGCTTCTGCCAGTTTGGTTGAAGTAGATTCATCTACCTCCTTACAGCAATTTGATTTTGATGGTAGTCTTCCCAATGACCAATTCACTTTCTCTAAAGACCAATATCAAGCAATTTTGGCTCTACTCCAACACAGTAAGGATCATTCATCCTTAGTCAATCAAGCCTCTATTAAAAACTCAAGTACATCTTCTGTTTTTGTTCCTTGGATATTTGACAGTGGTGCCACAGACCACATCTATCCCACTAAATCCTTCTTTCATAACCTTTATGCCATCAAACCCATACACATTAAATTGCCTAATCACACTACTGACACTGTAAATTTTTCAAGGAATATTCACATAGGTGACCTATTTCTTCTTGATGTTCTTTTTGTTCTTGATTTTTCTGTTTACCTCATATTTATTCCCAAACTTGTTTCCACTATTGATTGTGTGGCAGTTTTTTGTGATTCTCACTGTTTCCTTTTCCAGAAATCCCAATTCAAGATGATTGGAGCAGCTAGGAAGATTAATGGCTTGTACTGTCTTGAAGAATCAAATGCTATGTTTTGCAATTTAATTTTCCCAAATGTTGTTATCAATGAATCAAATGCTTTTGTTGTAAATGCAGCCAATACCAATAAACTTTGGCATAATAGAATAGGCCATACTTCAAATTCCATTTTACAATTGTTATCTTCCCAACATACTGATATCAAATACAGAAGTTGTGCTCCATGTGACACTTGTCATTTTGCCAAACATAAGAAATTACCTTTTCCTCTTAGCACCTCTAAGAGTTCTCAATTTTTTGAATTGGTTCATGCTGACATTTGAGGACCCTTAACCAATATTTCTATTGATGGTCACAAATATTTCTTAACGCTTGTTGATGATTTCAGTAGATTCACATGGGTTTATCTTTTAAAATCAAAAGCCGAAGTCAAAATTGTTCTTCCCAATTTCATACTTCTCATTGAAAATCAATTTGACATTAAACTTAAAAGACTAAGATCTGATAATAGAAAGTAGTTTTTCTTAACTGATTTCTTCTCCTCTAAAGGCATTTTTCATGAAACATCATGCATTGAATCACCTCAACAGAATGGAATAGTTGAGCGCAAACACCAACATATTTTGAATGTAGCTCGCGCCTTACTTTTCCAATCTCATTTACCTTATGTTTTTTGGTCCTATGTTATAAGACATGTTGTTCATATCATAAACCAGCTCCCTACTCCATTTCTTAAAAGCAAATCTCCTTATGAAATTGTTTTTGGCAAAATTCCTGACTTTAATACACTGAGAGTTTTTGGTTGCCTAGCTTTTGCAAACATTATTTCTTCTGGTAGAACCAAATTAGACAAAAGAGCTTCTAAGTGCATTTTTCTTGGTTTCAAATCAGGGGTCAAAGGTTTTCTCTTATATGATCTCACTACACAACATGTTTTGCTCTCTCGCAATGTTATTTTCTGAGTCTCATTTTCCATATTTTTCTCCCCATCCTGTTTCACATCATTATACCACTGATATTGTTGCATCTCAACAATCATTTGATTCTTTTATTGCTTTTGACATACCTAGTTCACACTTTAATACTTGCAATGATTCTCATATTACTTCGGATGTTGTCTCTACTAATATTAATCCTACTATTGTTGAACCAGTTATGGATTTCAATGATGATTCTAATGATATTGTGCAAGTTGTTGATCCACCTGGTAGAACTTCAAATAGACTTATGAAGCCCCTTGCTTATTTGTCTGATTATGATTGTTCCACTGTTTATTTTGCTCCTACTTCCAGTTGCACAACTCATCCTTTACAATCATACTTGTCATATTCCAAATGTTCTAACTCTCACATTGCTTTTTGCATGTCTTTATCTGCCATCATTGAGCCTTCGTCCTTTAAAGAGGCTTGTCGACATGCTCATTGGCAGTAGGCCATGTGATGAGTCGATATTTTATACCATTAACTTAATTTTTCGCGCCGAATTGTGTTGATGATTTGCGCTTAATTCTCGGTTATTGTGTCATTTTCACCATTTGGGCTTAATTAGACCAATAATTCTGATTTTAATTAATTTGAATTAATTGAGCTTAATTATTCCTATTTTTATTTTTTTTCAGGGAAATTTTGGAGTCACACTGTGAGATTTTTGGAAGGGCACCTATTAATTGTAGACTCTCCACAAAGGCACTTTAGGATTAGTCAATTTTTAATTTAGTAGATTAGGCTTTTTAATTTAAGTTTTGTAATTTTGGGCTAATTTTTGTTAGGTTAGACTAAGCCCAATTGTAAAAAAAAAAGGTAGTGACATGGCTCTAGGGTTTTAAAAAAATGTGTGGACCCCACCATGGGATGTAATTTTCAGACCTAGGGATTTGGGGGAGCATGAGCCGTCACTTTTGCATGGTCTTCTGTCTCTCGGTTTTTTTTTATATTTGAAGGGTGAAACATTCTCTGCAGAGTTTTTGGGTTTTGCTGTTACTTTCTCTGAGAATACGATGGAACTCATGGTTTTCATAGTTGAATGAAGAAGCCACATTTTCCCTTCCTTTTATTTAGTTTTTTTTGGTGCAAATGTTAAAACTGTCTCTCTTAGCCTTCATTTACCGAGTATTTGGCTGGAAAATAGTATAGTTGGCTTACGGTTTTATCAAAATGGTTGGATAATAATAGATTGTTTTTTTTTTCATTTCATTCGGTGCAAAGCTTGTTGTAGTTCTTCTTGGTGCAGTGTTCACTTATTTGAGTTTTCTTTTCACTTGAAAAATGAAGAGTTGAGTAAACGGGATTAAGGGAATGTGAACATGGTCTCTTTGGAGAAAAGAATGTTATGCATTGCATTAAAGAATGAGTTCTAGCATGTTACTACTGTTAGGAAGGTAGCTCACGGTCCTTGCCCTTGAACCACCAGCGGTCACACATGTTTTGAGCATTGTTTGGAACATTTCTTGAAGGGGAGAGCTGGATTATGTTTGCTGCAGCAGCGCCACCACAAGTTGCATTTGATCCACTTTCTTATTGATCACACAGTCTTGTGGGGATTATTCCATCCAGTAGACTTTAAGCCAGGCATTGCATATTTTGTTTTCTTTTAAAAGAAACCGTGCGTGTTACCTTGGGGAGAGAAGAAAATTGTTGCTGCAGCTTGGTACGTCCCGGTTGCATGGAGGGATGGTATTGAAATGACAATGAGTGTTACTGCTGCAGTGTAGGGCTCCCATATTTTGTTTTTTTTTATAGTGAAGTTGGAACCGAGAAAGAGGAATTGGTGTGCTGGAACTGGAAGCAAATTCAAATTGCTAGGGAAGTGTTTCACGTTTTTATTGCTGAATCAAGATGGTGGGTCTGGTGCCTTGGTTCGTGAGCTTTGATTCCATTTGCTTTTCTTGATTCACGGTCTCATCCTTTGGGTATTACATTGCTGCCAAATGTTTGTCTCGGGAATACATGGGAAAAGTAGGTGCAGTAGGTAGCTTTGCATCCAATTTCATTTAGCAAATTTGTGGGGTCCGTTAATTGTATGCTACTAGGAGAGAGGAATCCTTGTTGATGGCTGTGGTTTTTTGGAACTTTGAAGTCAAAGGTGCATTGCATTGATGAGGAAAGAGTGTTATTCACTTGCAGAGGTGTTACAGTTTCAACATTTTACCACTTGAATGCTATTTAATTTATTTGGCTTTTAAGGAATTGATGAAGTGATGCACACNGTGCCTTCATTTTTCTCGGTGCTGCAACAATGCTACATAAGAGGGNCCCACGGTTCATTGTTATTTTGGTGGAAGCTTTGATCACATCAACATTCAAGAAGTGAATTCACGTCCTGCAATGGTTTATTTAGATAAACTTGTTTTTTTTATTTTATTTTTTTTTCTTTTCTTTTATTTTAAATTAGTTTAGGTTTTAGATAAAACTTTATTTTTTTTTATTTTATTTTCTTTTATTTTAAATTAGTTTGAATTGTAGGTTGAGTTGTTTTTAATTTTTCTTAGTGCTTTCTATCATGTTCGAGTTGTGTTTAATTTCCATGCATTTTAATTTAGTGTAATTCTCATATGAAATACTTTCAACCCCCCCCACTGTGTGTTAGACTCGATTATTGAACCGCGAAATTGGTCTTTGGGAGACGACCTGGGGGTCATTCCCTAGTTTATACTGCACTTTAATTGCACATCAAATTTGATTGGGCGGCGACACCCATCAAATTGGGGGTAATTCCTTTAAAGAGGCTTGTCGACATGCTCATTGGCAGCAGGCCATGTTGGCATAAATTCAGGCTCTCCAGAGGAATAAAACTTGGTCATTGGTCTCATTACCACCAAAGAAAAGAGTTGTTGGTTGCAAATGGGTCTACATGACTAAATTGAATGCAGCTAGAGCTATGGAGAGATATAAGGCACGCCTTGTTGCCAAAGGGTTCACACAGACTGAAGGCATGGATTTCTTTGAAACTTTTTCACCTGTTGTGAAGATCACAACTGTAAGATTTCTTCTCTCTATTGTTGTTTCTCGCAAATGGTTTTTACACTAGCTTGACGTTGATAATGCATTTTTGTATGGTGATTTGGATGAGGAGGTTTATATGAAACCTCCCTCGAAATTGATTCTTCCGGAACCTCATTTGGTTTGTAAATTGCACAAGTCTTTATATGGGCTTCGACAACCTTCTCGGCAATGGAACTCTAAACTCACAACTTCCTTAATCTCTCATGGTTTTTCTCAAAGTCCTGCTGATCATTCCTTATTTATTGGACAATCTGTTAATTCTTTTACTGCTCTTTTGATCTATGTGAATGATATCGTTTTAACTGGTGATAGCATGGAGGATATTGTTGCTGTTAAGAAATTTTTACATCAAGAGTTCAGAATCAAAGACTTGGGCAATCTCAAATATTTTCTTGGTTTCGAAGTTGCTAGATCACGACAGGGTCTTACCTTGAATCAAGGAAAATTCTGCTTAGAAATTTTAGCCGAATTTGGTCTCACTGGCTGAAAACCAACACCTTCTCCTTTGAACCCTACTAATAAGCTCAAGAATGATGATGGTGATCTTCTTCCAAACCCTACTCTTTATAGGAGATTAATTGGTAAGTTGTAGTATCTAACAAACACCCGACCTGATATTTCTTTTATTGTCCAGCAATTTAGTCAGTTCTTGTCCAAGCCCAGATCCTCTCATCTCAATGCTGTTTTCAGAATCTTGAAATACCTCAAAGGTTGTCCTAGCTTAGATCTTTTTTATCCTTCCAACAATCCTCACAGACTTCAAGCTTTTTCTGATTCAGATTGGGCTTCTTGTTGCATCTCTAGAAAATCCACCACTGGTTGTTATGTATTTTATGGGAGTTGTCTTATATCTTGGAAATCAAAGAAGCAATCCACCATGTCCAAGAGCTCTACTAAAGCTGAATATAGAGCTTTAGCCTCTATTGCTTGTGAATTGCAATGGCTGAAATGTTACGGATGATTTATCTTCAAATTCCACTTTCTTTCCCTACATTTTATGATAATCAATATTTCATTCAACTGGCCAAGAATCCTTCCTTTCATGAACGCACCAAGCATATTGAAGTGGATTGTCACCTTATTCGTGCTAAGGTTCTTGATGGGCTCATTGTTCTTTCTCGTGTTCCTTCGAAGCATCAATTGGCAGATATGTTCACTAAACCACTCTATCCCAGACCTTTCAAAATTAATTTGTCCAAGATGGGTTTGCTGAACATTCACCACCCATCTTGAGGGAGGGTGTGAGAAATATCGTTTCTGCCCTTTTACTATGTTTGTTATATTAACTGGCAAGATATTTTATTTTTTGTTAGTGAGTGGTGGCCAGACTGTATTTCTTTTCCTTTTTATTCTATTTCGTTCTGTTCAAGATATGCTGAATATATATTCAACATTCTGTGACTCTTTTGTGATGTTAGAATAATGAGGATTAAAGTTCTGTTCATTTCATTTTATCATTTCTTTGTCAAATATCCATAATGTACATTAAATCTAACTAACTTGGACAATAAAACCATAGATATTATGGATGGTAAAATATTTAAAATAACTTTCATTGCATATTACATAGAAAATTACAATAATACTTAAAGAAAATTAATTTTTTTTTATTTTTTTTCACGTGAAATATCTAAATTAAGTTTCTTTAATTATACAATATTAAACATGATATTTTTTCTTTTTCATGTTTATATTTTAGAAAATTGTCTCTCAGGATTTTATTTTTGTAAAACTATAAAGAATTAATATAACAGATAGAAAGAATTAATATAAAAGAAAGTGTGTCAAATTGTTTCCACTTTTAAAAAAGTTTAAATTGTGTCATAATTTTTGAAACAATATCTCAATTAGTTTTTTTTGAGAAAAAAATTACTAATGACATTAATAGCTTGCATGTGTCAATTTGTAGCTTTTTTAGTTTTTTAAATATTTTTCTAACAGCTTATGTTGCTACCTGTCAAGTCTTTGGTATAACACGTGATACTGTCAATGTCATATGATATTGTTACATGGCAAAATATTGTCACATATCAATGTTTGTGCCAAATGTTAATATCTTGATTTCAATTTTGTCCCTATATATATGTTTGTGTTATTCAATTTAGTCACAATTTTTTTCAAAATAGAACAATATTGTCCCTCTTCAAATTAACACAAAAATTATTATTTTTATAAATATTATACTGGTATTTTTTATTAAAATTGATTTTTTAACATATTATATTATTGTATATTAGTAATCCATGTTTTGTTATTATGACTTTAACCACTAAATTTTAATATAAATATTTATACAATATTTATGCATATAATAAATTTCTCCCAAGATGACCAAATTTATTATTTGTGTAAATAGTATTAATTAATTTACTCTAATAAATATGAATTAATAATATAATAGTTTTAACTACTTGTTTTTTTTTTTTTTAAAAATATTTATACTTGATTAGTTTTAATCTTATAAAAAAATATTGATTAAAAAATGAATTAATAATGTATTATGTTAAAAATTTATTTTTAATAAAAATTTCAATATAACATTAATAGAAATAATAAATTTTGTCTAAAATAGACAAGGACAATATTGCTCCATTTTTAGAAAAATTGAACTAAATTGAACTACAAAAACATGTATATAAAGCCTAAATTGAATCAAGGAGACTTGTATAGGGACTAAATTGAAACTAAGACATTGACACTTTACCTTCATAGTGCCATGTGGCAGTATTGTATCACGTGACAGTATTTTGTCACGTGGCAGTATCGTGCCACATGTTACACCAGGACCTATCACATTGCAACAAAATTTAAAAAAAAAATTAAATTAAAAAATAAAAGACCACAATTGACATGTATCATGTTGTTAATGTCATTAGTATTTTTTCTTTTTCAAAAAATACCTAATTGAAACACTTTAAAAGTTAAGATGCAATTGAAACTTTTTTAAAAATAGAAATCAACTTGATATACTTCCATCAAAGTAGGGACCATTCGAGTAATTAAACCTAAAAATTACAAGAGATCTCTAGAATCTTCTAACAACTTCTAGTAATTTAAAATCCTATGAACAACTTTCAATACTATCATTTCGAGCTTGCATGTGAGATCATAAAATCACTTCGTGAAAAGACCTTTTACAAACAAATATGCTAATTAAAGTTCATATGGTACGTAGGAAGTAATGATAAAGTTACTATTCAATTTCACTTTAATAAAATCTCAATCTATCTTTATGTGTTCGGTCTTATACATGCTGAACTGAATTATGAAAAATGCTAATAGCTGACTTATTATCAATAAATGATCATAGGTTAAGATCATGTTACCTTAAGATCATTTAGAATAATTATCATTTATAATAATTCACACACCCTTTGTGCCATAGCTCAGAATGCATCCTTTATACTAGACCTTGCAACATTATTTTTGTTTCTTACTTCTCCAACTCACCAAATTTTCAACCAAGAACATTTAATATCCTAAGGTGGATTTCCTATCTATAATAGACCTTGCATAATCTACATTAATATGTACTTCCATTTTAAATTTTTCAATTCTCTAGCACGATAATCCCTTTTTCGAACATGTCTTTAAATAATGAATGACTTGGTTTACAACTTGTAAATGTCTCTCTATTGCATCATACATGAACTGATTAACGAAACTCATAACATAGGCTATATTTGGTCTAGTATGAGTTAAGTACATGAGTTTCCCAACAAATCTTTGATATTAGCCTTTATTCACATAATAATTGCCTTCATCATTCCTAATTTTATGGTTTTTTTTTTTATAAGAACTCTAGTGGTCTTGTGATAAGTGTTTAAAACACCATAAAATCAACATCAAAATAGACACTTACCAAGCTTGATTTTAATGAAAATAATATAGAATTGGCCCTTTTTTGTTCAAAATACAGAGTGAGTTATTTAGGATATGAGTTATATGCAAATATAATCTTATCTTGCTATTTTACAGTAAAAAGAAAAAGAAATAAGCAAAATATTCTATATAAGAATGGCTTTGTCTCTATTGTAATCACAACGAAGCAGTTAGGAATAGTCATTTTTTTCTTCTCTATAATCATAGTTTAGTTGTAGTAAGATCAATAAGGAGGTTATGCTACTCATAGAGTTTAATTCACATTCATGATGAGTGGCTAATTCTTCTTTTGAGAGATTGGATGAAATTAATTAAGATTCTTTGCACTATTATATTTGAATATGTTTTATTCATCTTTAATCTTATAGTTTCTAGTTTGGTTACATTTTATATCACTTCATCTCACGGGTTTGGATTAAGTTAGAATATTAATCTCAAACTAAGGTCCAATCTAATTGTCACACTCTTGCTAGAGGCTCACACAAGATCTAAAGGGTGTTCTAGGCGACGAAAGTCTTGAGTAGTAAAGCAAGGATTTATTCTACTAGGAGTAGAGGAATCACACTAGGTTTGAAATCTTTAGGTTCTTAAATTCAACAATGAACCTAGATCTAAAAGGAAGAGTACTTCTAGAACATAAGAACAAAGATGCAATAAGGATAATTGAATCAATATTAGTGCAATAGATGAAGAGTAGATGAAATCCAACCTTGTTGCTTCATTAGTATTCAGATCATTTTATTGTATTTTCTTAACTTATTTGTCTTGTGCAATTCAATCTTTGACATTGTTTTATCTAAAAGTAAATTCTGAGTTTTCTTGATAAATATTTGTGGATACGACGATATTTGAGATACTACAAACGAACTAGTGCAATTGTTGGATTTGATTATAGAGATACATCATCATCTTGTAATCAATAACATATTTTCTTTGGGAGATAAAGATGTCTTACTTTGAGTAACCTACTTTTATCCCAAGGAAGTACTTCAAATTTCCTAGATCATTCATTTTGCATTGAGCAACAATTTTTTCTTTCAAGATTTGTTTGTCATGCTCACTATCTCCTACAACAATAATATCATCAACATAGATTACGAGTAGTGAAATTTTACATTTTGGGGAATGCTTGATGAAGAAGGTGATGATGTCAAAACGGGTCATCCGGCTCGACCCACCATGGGTTGACCACTTAGTGACTTAACCCAACTCGGCTCACTTATTAACAAGTCGAAAAAATTTAAACCCAGCTCGATTCACCATAGGTTTGTGGGATAAGTAAGTTGACTTACTGACTCACTTAATTACAAGTTTTTTTTTCAATTAAAAAAAAATAAAAATCTTTTTCTAATTGAAATGTAAATAAATTTCAATCCAAAGTGATGTTAAACTCCAAAGACAATTCAAAATAATATATATATATATATATATATATATATATATAATACAATCTAAAGTCATCTTAAACCCCAAATATAATCAGAAAAACAAGTACAAAAAGCAAAATTGGGTGGGTTGATGAGCCAACCTGGCTCATCACGAGTTCAACTTGGGTGATCCAGGTTCATAATGGGTCAAGCTCAAAATTGACCTGTATCAAAATTTCAATTTTCTTTTCAACCTAAACCAACCTAAACCCATGGTGCATCGGGTTGGCTCATGGGTTCCAACCCATTTTGATAGCACTAGAAGAAGGTATGGTCACCTTGACGTTATTGATACCCCATGGCGATCATAACATGAGTGAGCCAACCAAACCAGGCACATGGTGACTACTTAAGTCCATACAAGTCTTTCTTCAACCTACATACTTTATTCCCTTTTTCAATAGGCCTAAAACCTAGGCAATTTCCATATAGACTTCTTTCTCTAATTGACCATGCAAGAAAACATTTTTCACATCAAATTGTGTCAATTCCTAGCCAAAATAAGCTACCAATGAGAGAATGATTCTAATTGTATTCATCTCTTTCACTAGAGCAAATGTCTCCTTATAATCAACCCTTAAGTTTGAGTAAATCCTTTAGCAACTAACCTTTATTTCTAACATTTTAATGTGTGATCAGATTTGTACTTTACATTATAAACTCATTTGCATCCTATTGTCCTTTTATCTAGTGTTCTGTTAATAATTTTCCATGTTTGGTTCTTTTCAAAAGATTTCATTATGTCATTCATGGCTTGAACCCAATTCTCATCCTCCAATAGTTCTCGAACTAGGAACTTTAATTGCATCAATGAATCTGATGCTACATAGATAGTTTTTTAGTAAAAAAAATCATGAAATTACTGATAAAAGTAAATTCATTGATAAATTTGAATCACTCACAAAGTTTACTAACGAATTTTAAAATTTTAATCATTGATGAATTGTATCGAAAGATTTAATATCGACGGAATAATTCATCGATAAATTCATTGGTAATTACATAAGAAATTACCCAATCAGAAAGAGACATGTGGCATCTATCCACCACTTAAAAATCAGACCAACCATTGGCACCTGTGTCGCGAGCCACTCACACAGTCATCGCAAATTTTGTTGGATCTCCTCTTATGGCCACAATCCGCAACACCTCCAACCGCTACCAGCAATGCCTATCGAAGCTCTACCAAACGTCGACAGCTCTTGCATCAATATACGAGCAACCTAAAACATGAACAGGTCGCACACCACACACTCGCCAAAAAGCCTTTATCACGCATCACTTCAATCACCACGATGAATAGGTCTCCTCTAATATTTTATATGAAAGAAATTATCAAGATGATTAATTTCTGACCTTATCTTAGGAACAAAGATGTCCTTGTATGAGTAGTTTTAGATATCATACAAGATGTGTTAGGATTACCAAAAGTTGTACAAGATGGTTCTTATATAAAAAGGATAAAAGATTACTCTAAAGCTTAAAAAGCATTATCCCCTTAAAGTTGAGCATGTTTGTAAAAAGATTTAGTTTCATCATAAGTATCATCCATGGAGGTAAAAAAATTTTCAGAGCATGATGGCAACAATAACCCTTTTTATTAAATGTATAATAGCTGAATATACATTTAACAGCTCTAGGATCTAACTTTCCACATAATTGACTATGAAGACTAGAAAGGAAAGGAACAAATGGAAACAAAGAAAGATATGAACTCAATAAGACTCATACCATCTAGGACTTAAGAGGTCAATCTGTTAATAAATACGCCACAGTAAGACATCCTCTCTCTAATAATATTTAAGGACATTCATTTAGGAAAGAAGTGCATGTGTCACCTAAAGAAAATGTCTATTTTTTTCTTTCAATGGTGTTATTTTATTAGGGTGTATGCACACTAGCAAATTCATGAATAAAACCATTTTTGGAAAATAATTTAAACATGTTATGATTTACATGTCCTCTTCCAGTATTAGAACATAAATGTTTAATTGACTTCCCAAATTGTATTTTTACCATATGGAATAGTTTTACGAATAGAGTAAAAACTTCATTTTTTATTTCATAAGGAAAATCTATGTAAAACAAGTATTATCCTTGACAAACCATTTAGCACCAAAAATATAATAGCTTGATGCAGACCCCGAAACATCATAATAAATTAAATCAAAAGAACAAACAAACTTTGTATTATTAGAAGAATATGTGGCGCGGTGGTGTTTTGCAAGTTGACATACATCAAATTTAAATGACTCAACAAACTCCTTGGAAAATATGAAGGGAGCATAAACTTTAGCACCAAAAACTAAGGATGTCCTAAACAAAGATGGAGAAACCAAATTTCAGAGGACTCAAAGTTAGTTGAAGATTGAAGACAAGAGGTACATGTTTGTGTATTAATATTATATTTAGATCCCAAGTTGTTAAAACAACACAACTTCTCCATGGCCCAAACTGGAGAGGAAAGGAAGTTGCAGCTGAATGAATTGGATGAGATCTGATTGGAAACCTACCAGAACTCGAAGTTCTACAAGGAAAGGATAAAGAAGTTCCATGATAGTTCAATTGTTAGAAAGGACTTCGAGGTTGGGCAGTGATGAAGGTTGAAAAACAGTTATTTTCATATGTCATTTTAGACCAAATCACGCCCTTTACTACTTAGAATGAGCTTAGAATCAAGCAAAACTCAATAAATGAGTCTGTAGAGAGTCAAAAGCTATTTTTAGCGATATTATGCTTGTTTTGCATTGTTTTGTAGCATTTTTGAGAAAATGAAGAATGGAGTTGAAGATAAAGGTCGTAGACTCAAGAAAAGAGAAGAAAATTGAAGAATTGAAGAGTCGACGCACCGCCCGGCGGCAAATTCCACCGCCAAGCGATCCAGGGCGAGGAGTAGGCACCTGGCGTGGGCGCTGGGTGGATTTGCGATTAGAGGCAAACCGCTGGGCGGTAGACCCCTGCCGCCGGGCGGTAGTGCGATTTGAGGGAAACCGCCGGACGCCACACTTGTTCCGCCGGGCAGTTGTCTGCTAGGCTTGGGCCTGTTTTCTGTTGCGCTCCTCACCTATAAATAGCCCTATTGCGAGTTTAGATTTTGACAGAAGGGGGCGGCCAGACCTAGTTTCACTCTCTGGAGAGGATCTCTTGGATGCTTAGGCTCCTTTTCATCTTATCTAGGGTTTGCTTTTCTATTCTTCATCCATTTTTCATCTAGTTTCACCATGACAATGGTGAACTAAACCCTATTGTTGTTGGGGGAAACAATGTAATCTTTTGATACTCTCTTTTATTGAAACTCTTGTTTATTTATATGGTTTCCATATGCTTTGATTGTTAATTGTTGGGTTCTCATCTGTGCTTAATGCTTTTATCGTATAACTCATTCGATAATTGTTGTTTGTCTTTATTGATACGGGGACGTACAGTAATGTCATGAACTGGTGAGTAATTCCTTGATTAAGCAATACCACCTAGGGATAGGGGTAGGACGATTAATTGTTTTTCACTTCTGCTCTATAATGCTTTATTAATTGCTAAGGGAGGCTAGGGATAGCAAGCCAGTAATTAGTAATAGGCTCTTTTCGCCGAGGGATCGGGTTAAGGTAGGCTAAGAAAGTTGCATGACAATTAATTAATCAAGCTAATAAATCAAGAGGAGTAAATAAGAGAGAGCGAATAAGATGAAATTGTAAACCCCCAACAACTCCATTCATCCATTGTTTTCTTCTTGTCAATTGAATCAATCTCTTTTACATGTTCATATTTTATTCTCACATCCAATTAATTAATTTTTATTTTCAAGTCTTACGATCTTAATTCACACGAACGATAAGGCCTTTCGAGTCTCTTGGGAAAACGATACTTGGACTTACCATTTATTATTACTTGATACGATTTGGTACGTTTGTCAATCCGCTAACAGACAGCAAGTTCTATTGTATAACTCTACGCTCAGACTCATGGGGGTAAGTTAAGATCAAAGTGGATTGGACCTTTTATTGTGACTAACGTTTATCCGTATGGTGCAGTTGAGATCCAAAGTCCATCCACAGCTAAAAGCTTCAAGGTCAATGGGCACAGACTGAAGTCTTTCCTCAGCAATCCTTCTTTGTTGGATGCAGTGGTGGATGAGACATCTTTGCTAGAGCCAGCTTCATTTTCCACCTGACTCAGGGAGTTTTATTTTCTCCTTCCTTTCTCACTTTTATTACACTTTGTCCGTATCTTTTGACTATTTCGATTGTTGATTCGATGTTTGTGACACACTGAGGACATTGTGTAGTTTAAGTGTACTAATATTATGTTCCTTAACAATTCCAATCATCCTCCTCATGGTAAGATCCTGGAAAACACAATGATTAGGAAAGAAGGTTACTGAACACTTTAGGTTATGGGTAAATTTTTAAATGGAAAGAAGATTATTAGAAAGGTTTTGAACATAAAGAACATCTTTAAGGTTGAGGGATGGCAAAAGGTAAACATTATCATGTCTAGTTACTATGATATGAGTCTCATTAACAATAGTAACATGGTTACTAAAAAGATAAACATATGATATTAAAAGAGATTAATAGGGGTCTATGGTTTGTGGCGCCAAATTTGAGAACATGGATTCCTTAACTAAAGTTTTAGAAACATTAAAAGATGAATTTAAGTTTTTACCAATCATAGCTAGAGAACAAGTACCAAAAACAACTTATTATTAGATTCCATACAAGATTTTAAATAATCAATTTTAGCATGTAATGCATATATCTCTGAAGTTAAAAGCTCAACATTGCTTAGAGGATCTATCATGCTCCAAATGTGGTAGCAACGCCGATAACGAGAATTCGATGATGGAAATGGCAACAGTTCTAACAAAACACCAACAATAACTCTGACAACAACTTTGACGAGGGTTCAATGACAACTTCGACAATGGTTCCAATGAAGGTTCAGTGAAGGTCTGGCAAGGTCTGGCAAAGGTTCGACAAGGTCTGACAAAGCTCCTATGAAGGTCCAACAAAGATCTAGTCTAATAGCAGCTCTGTTGGACAACAAACAAGGTGCAAGGATGGAAAGAACCACAATTTGGGTGCACTTCAAGCAATCCCAATACTTAAAGCAAATGCGTGCACTTCAAGCAACCCTAAAGGAATCGTAAATAAGATGATAAAGAAAAAATGTGGAAGTAAGGCTCCTAAGATTGGGAGCTTTGATACCAACTATAAAGAATTAATATAAAAGAAATAAGGTTTTTATTCAATTGATTTGAAATCGTACATATACTTTTATGTAGAGACAACTCAAACCCCAAAGTAATAATTACAAAAGATCTCTAGAATCTTTTAACAACTTCTAGCAATTTAATATCCTACCAACAATTTCTAGTATTGCATTTAATATCCAACTAACGACTGTAAACTTTCATTATGTCTATGTGGTTGTTTGATAAGTAAAGTCTTTTCATGTTATTCAATAAAATAATTGTTACAAGATTTATTATTGAGAGAGAATATCAAATGAATTTTTCTTACATTATAGATCAAATGCTAATAAAATATTTATATATAGATATATTTATATGCTCTCTACAAATTGCTGGTTGGTATCAGCCAGAAAGTATACGCAGCGGAATAAAGTTAATAAGCGGAAAGCGTGTTCGGTCACTTTTTTTAAATTAAAATGGTCAGTTTTAAAAAATAAATTTTCTAAAAGAAAATTTATTGAACAGTTGATGTGCATATAATAGTAAAGAGCGTAGGGAGTAGAAAATCACACAAGTAATTTATATACTGGTTCGATTCAAAAGAATCTACTTCCAATCGTTAATCACTATAAAAAGTGATTAATAGTTTCACAAAAAAAAAAAACAGTTTCACAGATTACAACAAGAGTGAATAAAATATGATGATTAAACCTTCCTTCGACGAACGAACCGGAAGATGACACTTTGCCAACTCAAAGAGAACTGCTCCGACTATCGACACACGAAACGCAAGCTTCTCCTATTCACGAGACCAGGCAGAATACCTTGCCAACTCGAAGAGAACCGCTCCGACTATCAACATACGAAACGCGAGCTTCTCCTATTCACGAGACCAAGCAAGGGAACTGAACAGAAAGCTTTTGTAGAATAACGCAGCAGAATAAAGTTTATAAACGGAAAGCGTGTTCAGTCACTTTTTAAATTAAAATGGTTCGTTTTAAAAATAAGTTTTCTAAAAGAAAATTTATCGAACAGTTGATATGCATATAATAGTAAAGAGTGTAAGGAGTAGAAAAATCACATAAGTAATTTTTATACTAGTTCGATTCAAAAGAATCTACATCCATTCATTAATCACTATAAAAAGTGATTAACAATTTCACTAAAAAACAGTTTCACAGATTATAACAAGAGTCAATAAAATATGATGATTAAACCTTCCTTCGACGAACGAACCAGAAGATGAACACTCAGCCAACTCGAAGATAACCGCTCTGACTTTCCACACGAAACGCGAGCTTCTCTTATTCACGAGACCAGGCAGAGCACCTTGCCAACTCGAAGAGAACCACTCCGACTATCGACACACGAAGCACGAGCTTCTCCTATTCACGAGACCAGGCAAGGGAACTGAACTAGCTTTTGAGAACTTCCTCTGACAAACAGTATTCTACAAAAGCTTTTTGTTCAACAATGTTATTTCAGAAGTTCTCGAATCATCCATATATAGGTAGTTAGTCTGAATATGAACAGTCATGTTACAACTGCCTGTAATAATCGATTATTCAAGTCCGTTATAGGTTTTTCAAAATAACTTGGGTAGTTTTCAAAGCAGACCAGTGATAATCGATTATTTGAAGTGATAATCGATTATTCCAAACCAACACAGTTTTTCAGAAAAGCTCATGATAATCGATTATTGCTCCTCATAATTGATTATTCCATAACAGTACCTAAAATACAAGTTTTACATATTTAAAGACATTCCTAATACATTTGTATTCTACAAAGTGCTTTTAGAAAGATTTCTAATATCTTCTTCAGGTTAAACTTCTTGTAGCATTACCAAAACCATTTACTTCAAGTTTTACCAATGCTCCCCATTGGTAACACAAATAATCTTTCCTAAGCATTTGGAAACTAAAAGCATTTTTACATTTATTGATGTCCTTTGTATGATGTTATATTTATCTATGTAAGTCACAAAAAAATTTCTTATGATCAAGTGATTCTTCTTTGTCATTTATGTCAACACCTTTTCAGAGATTATTGATCTTTATGTTGATAAAGGATGCTCTTTTATTTTTGCAACTACTAATATTGTATTGACCATACTAGAATAGGTTTTGTGAAAACAGTAAGGAATTACTTGTGGGATGAGATAATCTTCCATGTGTATGAAAATATAACATTTAAATATCTTCTATTGGTGATGGCTTGGTCGTATTAGTCTTAACACGATTTTGGATACTTGTGTGCTCTTGAAAGCTTGAACCTAGCAAGTTTTGAGACTTGTTAGATATGTGTCTTGCATCCAAAACTTTAAAAATGTGTCTAAAATCACTTTAAGTTTGTATGCTTCTTATCAAACTATGAATGGATCTATTATAAGTGACATGAGTTTAATCGTACAAGCTTAAGAGTAAATCTTTTGCATCACAATATCAAACTTGTTAAGTAAACAAAACTTGATAGTATGGGTGAGTTTTAGGTAAAATATTTAAATGCATACTTACGTCTTACTGAGTTACACCGACAAATATGTGAAATGCATTTCAGAGCCTGATATATGGTATCTCATGTTTTGAGAGCTAAATAACACTAGCCAACCTTACGAAAGGATGCCCACAATTTCATCGTGAAATTATTTAAATGTTAGAAGTTAGGGTCCTTGCATCATCTTCCAATAGAAGACTTACACATAATCACCACATTGGGGCCATTTACAAAATGGGGAATAGACATACTCGACATTTTCTCCATTGCAAAAGGACAAGTGAAGTTCTTAATTGTAACCATTAACTATTTCAATAAATGGATTGAAGCAGAACCATTAGCCACAATCGTAGTCCATCAAGTCTAAAATGAAGTACTTGGAAAAACATTAGAAGGGGGTTGAATAATGTTATGAAAAAACTTTTTGCAAATGAGATAATATAGCACTTTTGTTGAGGATTAAAAGGTTTACGTGAGTTGTTAAACACTCGACTTTAAAGATCAGTTTAAGCAATGAATCTTTTTAGAAAGTGTTTTTCAATTGTTGAGAAATGTTTGTTGCAGCGTTTTGATAAAGCTTGTTCTTTAATAAAGAGTTGTGTAATAATAAGAGCTTTTGTATCAATTAAAATAAAGTGCAACTGCAGGATTTGTAAGAGAAGCATTTAAAGAGAATAAAGCAATAAACACTGTCATTTTTACACTGGTTCACTCCATCGAGCTACGTCCAACCTCCTCTAACACCTTAGAGGATTCCACTATAATCCTCAACAATATTACAATTGAGTATTCTCACCACTCTTAGTATCCCTAACCACTCCAAGTAACCACCGTTACTCTGACTAGTACCAAGTTTCACTCACTCTTGGTTTTCGGAGTATTCTTCACCACTCTTGGTATCCCTAGACACTCATGGTATCCTCCAGATACACTTGTCTAGTTGAGTTTAACCCACTCCTAGTTTCCACTACACACACCCGTCTAGCTATCATTTAACTTCACCAAGTTACACGTCAGAGTTTCAACCACTCCTGATTTCCACTAGACACACTTGTTTAGCTACTCATTTAACTCCTCAAAGTTAAACGTAAAGTGTTTTAATTATCTTTAGAATTTACAATCAAATGATTTATTACAAGTCCTTAGATGATAACTCTTGCAGAAAGGATATATGTTTAATACAAATCAATTTAATAGAGTCATTGAGTATTTTTCTCTCTTCTCTCTTCTTACAATAGTAAGCTTATATATGGATGAAGCTTGAGAATGTTTCTTTTCTTGAGTTTTTCTCTCTCAAATATTCTCTTTTGAGTAGTGTGCTTTTTTGAGCTTTTCTTTCGACGTTTCTTCACTTCAACTATTTCCTTCTATTTGTTATTCTCTTGATTCCCTTTTTGAATCATCTTCTATTTAAAGCCTTCTCAAAAATATATTCGTTAGATAAAGTTATTGCCTTGACCCTTGAGTCTTCTTAGTCTTATCGTATGAAGCAGTCATTGGTTAAAATGAACTTGTCATAGTATGTTTGCTTTATTAGTACTTTGACCAAAATAGGTGGTACAATTTTCCTGGCACGACTTTTGATGCAAAGAACATTTCGTGAATGTCTTATTTGTTCCTAACATCCATTTTTTATTTGTATAGGATGGAGCAAGTGGATGCGTGTAATACGCAATCTGCACAAAGTATAGTAGATATGCATACAACATATATGTCTTTTCTCTTATCACTTTTGTTAAACGTTGAGGATTTAATGGCATTTAATGCTTGTTCAGAACAACAAAGTGTTTTTTTGCGTATTCTACCATTCAGGTAGGATTTGATCATTTAAGCTTTGTACTAAGATGTCAAGCAGATGATGAAAACTTCATCGTTGGATGAAGTAGATCGTTTGTCACATGGTATTTTCTAGCCTATTAAACAAACACTTAAGACTTTTCTCCGTTCTATTTAATAAGTGTGTTTAGCAAGGTGTCTTCTAACATAAGTTTTTGGACTATCAATCAAGACTTTTTAGCGTGTTTTCTAAAAACATATATTGACATTTTTATCTACTAAGACATATGGAGAGTTTGTTTGGTTATCATCTTGCGATGTACAATGTTTGCATTCAGTAAGACTCTCATTGACGCATTGATTTCGGAATTGTTTAGTGGTGCGTCTTGTTCATACCAAGGTTTTTCACTAAGGCTTTTCCTAAGGTATTTAGGTTTCTCAACATTTTCCTAAATCACTTATGTTTTACATATGTTGTTTCTTACTCGGTAAAAATCTAGATAATTTTTTTACTCAGATCCTCGAGGACAACATTTTAACTTAAAGAGTTTCTTTAAAAAAAATTAAGGACAAAGTATATACAGTGAATAGAAGGTTGTGACTAGCGTTATACAAAGGCACCCAACCAACCTCAATCCATGCTTCATCTTATAAAAGAACATGAACTTATTTACAATTGGATTAATGTGGAGATGGTTGAACAAAATTTGGAATTCTTTAAGAAAGGTTCAACTATTCGGGTGCAATTGATTAAGAGCAACATTCATGATTGACATCTTACACTAAAAAGGAGACAGAGGAAATAACACATTCAACTCTTTAAAAAGGCATTCATAAATAAAAGTGAAGACCTCCCTATCAACTCCAAGCTTCATGTAAACCCTATCCTCCGCATTACATGACCTAATTATCTTGCCGGCCAAGTCATTGGAACATATATTAAAGCTTGAAACAAACTCAATAACAAATTGCTATAAAAATATATGAATAAGAAATATTAAGAAATGAACTTCAAGCCTAACTTAACCTCACAAAACCGGTTTGTAATGTGAGATTGCACCCACTTATATACCTTAAATAGGTTTTATCTTTAGTCGATGTGAGATTTCAAACACACACCCCTCATGTAGAGGTACATACATCTCGAGCGTGGGACTAGACATTAATGAATGATCTAATAGCAGTTCGACAACTGAGGGACCAATAGATCCAACAAACAAAAAATCCCGTTATGATAAATTTTAACCATAGCTATGATACCATATTAAGAAGCAAACTTCCCGGCACCTCTTCCCTCCCTTAAAGTCGATGCATATAAATCGTATATATCAAGCTTGTTACAAATATAATCAATTCTTGATTGTCGTAAAAACTTAGTGAAAATATTTGTTAATTGATCACTTGAGTTCGTGAACTCTATTTTGATGTATCCAAATATAATCTTCTCTTGAATGAAATAACAATCAATATCAATTTATTTGGTCGTCTCATGAAATATAGTATTAGAAATAATGTGAAGAGTAATCTGATTAGTCCTCACCTTACAAGTCAGTTTTGTGGAGTTGAGTTAGGCTTAAAGTCCACTTCTTAATATGGTATTAAAGTCATTTGTTAAAACCTATACTAGCGATATTTGTTGTTTGTTATGCCGATTGTGTCACCCGCTATCAAGCCACTATCGAACCACTAAATAATGTGTAGTTCCACATTCGAGATGTATATACCTTAATGTAAGAGAGGTGTTGGAGATCTTACATCAACCAAAGATAAGACGAGTTTATAATGTATAAATACGTGCAAACCTCACTTTAAAAGTTAGTTTTATGGAATTGATATTTTTATAAAACCCTTAGTCAAGAAAGATTTGAATATTTAAAAACTCTCTTGGGTATAAAACATGTTGTGTGAATATCATACTTCAAATGCATATAGTACACTCACTTCACATTTAATGAAAAACATGAAATGACATGTCGTCTTAAGATGTCATAAACATATGTATGGTCAAAAAACACATCGTTTGTAGATATCTCATCCTTACATGCATAATCTATTTTTACCTTTGGCTCAAACAATCCAAGTTGATTTAACTAAACTTTCAATCTAAGTCAATTTCACTCAACCTTTGTGATTGGAATGAAAATGAAGTAAAAAGCTAAAATTTCAAATTTCTTATATTTGAGTGTATTTAAAATTTTTCTTTTTTATTTATTTGAAACACCTTCCAAAATTTCTTAAATTTGAATTTATTTTTTCTAATTTTTTTTATCCAAACAAATCATTTTAGTGTAAAAAAAATTTAAATTCTTCAAATAAATGAATTATCCTTTTAAATTATATCATCCAAACACAATATAAGAGTATAGTGAGTATACGTGCCGGATTGGCCCATTTAAGATTGATCCATGAAGCTCGTATTTTAAGATTTTTTGCATAATTTATAATTTCACTTCTATAATTTTTAAAATAATCATTTTAGTTACCAAGAAATTTTCTGAAACAAGCTTTTTGAAATTTCCAGAACATAATTTATGGAATAAGATTTATATAATGGAATTTTCAAATAATTTTTTTATAAAGAATATTCAAATAAAATTTTTATGAAGAATTTTCAAAACAAATTTTCTAAACTGCACTTTAGAACACGTTTTCTAGAAACACGAGTGTTTTTTCTTAAAGAGTCCCTTCTCTTTTTCTTCCTCTGCAGTGGAGAATAGAGGGGCAACTATACCTCTTAGTAGCGGGTTCGGTAAGTAATAATAGTGGTGCACAAAGAAAAAGGCCCTAAATGGGTTAAAGGAGGTCTGACCCTGAAAGTAAATGAACTTTTTTTTTCCTCCACCTCCCCACTATTTTCATTTATGGGTTAAATATGTGTTTAGTCCCTGAAGTTTTACTGATTTTTGGTTTTAGTCCCTACATCAAACATTGATGACATTTCATCCTTGTAGTATTAAAACATGTAAAAATAGTCCTTAAAATTGGATGGCGTTAACTTTTGGTTAACGGCAGTGCCACGTCTTCTTCTCTGTCTGCAATATAAGTAACCAACACCTTTGAACCCCATGGACGTGCTGCCGGCGATACAGGTCGCCACCGACGTTGCCGCCTCAGCCACCACTCGAACAACCACCACGCCGTTGTCCACAGTGTTACCAGTACTTCCGCCAAAAAGCCACCGCCCTTTACGACAGACCACCACCACTTTGCCCCTTCTCCTTCGCGTGAGAGGAAGACGTTGCAGCGCGAGAGAAAAATAATAGGCCTTGGTTATTAAGTGGACTTTTCATCTATCCTTTCACTATAGATATATGGAAATTTTTGCAGAGGGTTGTCCCATTGTGATTTATCTATTTCTCTAGGTTCATGGTATCATTCAAGATAGGAACGGAAAAACTGTATCAACTTTGTTTGGAAAATGGGATGAAGGCATATATTACGTTAATGGAGACNACATTGGGAAATCAATCCAAGAAAGATGCGGTCAATGAGAAAGCAAGAACATAAACAAAAATTAATTCTTTCAAAGTTGAAGCATAAAAAACCAGAAAAACGACATTAGCAAAAATTCTTTCAAGTTCAAGAAAAGTTCCCATTTCTGAGATCTTTACACCCAAGAATAAACTCCAACATAAAAAATGCATTCAACATTAAAAAATAAAACTTTAAGCAATTGGGGTTTAGAAAAATCAAACAAAAAAAGGGAAAACAATTTGGGTATCAATGCAAACTTCACTGTTCGAAGAAAGGCAGAGAAACAGAGGAAAAAGAACAGTAAGTAGTATTAACTGAAAGAATATACAATAGAGGGGAAGCAATTAGAGTAACCTTGGGAGAGAAAATCAAAACAATGCGCAGGAGGGAGTATAGATCACCAGAGTGACCCCTGGTTTGAAGGTCTGTTTTGTTCTCCGACCCGAAAGAGAGGAGGAGAAGGGAACCCAATACTAGAGTGGGAACGCCCCCGGCGGCAAACAATGGAGACGCCGACGTCTTGGCCGCTGACGGGTCTTGGCCGATGACGGCGACGTCTTGGCCAGCGACCGGCGGTGGTTGGTCTCGCCGGCGATAAGGAACACAGGATCGTTTTCTCTCGCGTCGCAGGAGGGGTTCAAATGTTAAAAAAGGGCAACGTGGCAGATAGTGCAAAATGAACTTGAAAGAATACGTGGCAGGCCGTTAGCCACATCACAGAAAAATTGACGCCGTCTATTTTTAGGGACTAAAAATACATGTTTCCATACTAAGAGGGTGAAATGCCATCAATGTTTGATGCATGGACTAAAACCAAAAATCAATAAAACTTCAGGGACTAAAAGCATATTTAACCCTTCATTTATTTCAAAAATATTTTACACTCCCTACTATTTTCTTTTATTCCAAAAATACCCTACAGCCCCCACTATTCTGAACTATCCTTCTCTTTCTCTCTCTGCATTAATGGAGCATTTACATCTCAACTTCTGATTATTCCCTTAAATAAGTTTGATTCAATCTTATTTTTGTTGTTCAATATATTTTTTTTCTTCAAATTACTTAATAAATGATAAAATTTTGTTCTAAATTTCTAGAAAAATGTTTATATATATGTGTGTTTTTTTTTTTACATTTAATATCTATAATTTTTAATATTATATTATGTTTTAACTTATAGACATGTTCCACTTAAATAACTTGAATAAAGTATTTAATTTATTAGATAAATAATATAAAAATATTATTAAATACTTAAAATATAAAAGAAAAATTATTTATTAAAGATTTCAAATTTATTTAATTTTTTTGTCATTATAAAGTTAGTATATAATAATAATATATTATTATTTACTATTAATATAAAATTATAAAATGGAAGTGGTAGAACCACTAATAATAAAATTTTCTCTGAATTTTATATTTTGCAATATTTCACAAATTCAAATCTGAACCATGTGAATACTCCATTAATGTAGAGAGAGAAACAAAGATTGTTGAGGATAATGGAGAAATATGGCATATTTTTGGAATAAAAAGAACATAGTGAAGAGATACAGGAACACTTGGGATGGTGAAGGGAGCAACACCCTTCCATATTTGGTTCCTTATTAGTTCTCAATCACGTCAAACTTCATTGAAAAAAAAAACATTGTTTGAAAAACTTATATAATTTTTTTTCTAAAAATATCATAGTTTAAAAAACTTATATAATTATTTTCTTTTATATTGTTAAACTAAAATATACTAAAACTAAGACACAAACATAAAATTGTTTAAAAAACAAAAATATGACAATTTTAAATCGTTTGTCACAATAGTTAATACTAACAAATAATATAAGTCACAATATTACTATTTATATATAGTGTGTAAAACACATAATAGGTTAGTCCGTCAATAAATTATTTAAAATTCACATATGGATGAGACTAAAAATTATTGTATATTTATATTAATATTTTAGAAACAAATTCATAATTTGTATATCCACGGCCTAAGACATACTATGAGTAAAAAAATAAAGATTTAATATTTATTTTAGTTCTTATTTTCGTCATTTTTATTGAAAGTAGTCTTAAGTGTTTTCTGACTTCAAAGTGATATAGTTTTGTAAAATTTGTTTAATTTGGTCATTTTCACTAACAGTATATAAATCGCTAACCATATAAAGTCCACGTAATAAAAACAAAATTAACCGTCACACAATAGAGCTCAAAGTGATTGGTTTATATCATCATCTTGCCACGTCATCACCATTTTTCCCAGAAAGTCTGATGATGGGTTGTGATTAATTCTGATTTTTGTAGGTTTTTGTGATTTAATGAAAAACGATTTAGAAGTTTCGCTCCTCGCATATGGTTTCATGTCATCAATGGAGGTTAAATGAGTTCAATGGTGATGCAATTTGAGATTTTGCAGATTTTCATGAAGGAAGCACGATTTTGCGAATTGGGGGTTCATCACAAATTGGGTTTTTGCAATTTGTGTTGATGATGGTGCACGAGAAGATGATAAAGGTTGCAGGACCTACTGTGATGGAGGATCTCTGTTAATACGATTTGCACGAGTTATGGCTCTGGTTCAAAAAGGATTGTGATTGTTGTGCGAACCAGGATTGATGTTCAAAGGAGATTTGGGAAAGTTTCCTACAGGTTCAATGGTTTTGTGATTTTTGGAGTTTCACTTCACAGGTTCTTGCAAAGATGGAGTTCTCTAATTCGCAATGAAAAAGATCAAGATGGTAAGATGTTGATGGTGGTTCTCACAATAGTTACACGAGGAGGGAGATGCAAGTGTGGTAGTACATGGCAATTTAGGCTCGCGGTTTGGATCTAATTCGTTGTAGTGGAATGTTTCTTTTGCAAATTGGATTTCCTGGTTGATTCGTGGTGGCTTAGTGGCTTGCACGGTTGCTAACGAAGAAGCTCACAGTGGTCCGACGACATGGAGAAGATGGTAGCTTGAGTGTGATGCACGGTGGCATGATAGTGGAAAGAAAATTAGGGTTTTTGAAATGGAGAAAATGGTTATGATGTGACGAGATGGTGATGTAGGCCAACCACTGTAAACTCTATTATGTGACAACTCATTCTATTTTTCTTATGTGGGTTCTATGTCGTGAGCGATTTAGAAGAAATGAACAAATTTTACAAAAAATGAAACTATTTTGAACGTCAAAAAAAACTGAAGGACCATTTTGAACAAAAGTAACAAATATAAAGACAAAATAAGTATTAAGCTAAAAGTAAAACACCTAAAAAAAAGAGAGCGGATGTCTAGGTTATTATATGATTCAAAAAGAAGATAAAAGCACGTTTTCCTTTTGCTGTTGGGTAAAACAATGAAAGAACGCAAACTGATATATACTAATGAAAAGTATTACGTAATTTATTTTATTGTTAAAAGAGTAAAATTCCATAAAACATACTGTGAGCTTGAAATCAAGTCAGGAAATGCCCCGGGACATGGGTGAGTATTTTAAGTAAAGCTATCTACTTAAAAAAGAGAGTTTATTCAGCAAAACCTGGGTGATGGGTGTGCACCAGGAGAAGGTCTCTACAACTTTTCCATTAATTCATTCACACAGGAACCCCTAACTCGTTGATCTTCACTATCCGTTTGTTCAGTGCAGATCTCTGACGCTTCAAATTTGAAGCCATAGAAGCAACCTGTCACATTTTTTGAGGCAGACAGAAAACAATAAGAAATGAGCATTACTGAAATTTGGGGAAACACAGATATAGTTGGCTTGCCTCAGCTCGAAGTGCCAGAGCTTCACGACTTGGTATATACCGCAGCTTTTCTAGCAAATCTGAAGCATGACAAATGAAGGTAAATTCCAAGGCCAAAATATATTATAACACAATCGCCAAAGATGGAACTCCAGATTATTTTCTTTTTAGTAAAAAAAGAATGAAAAAAGGTATAAAAATCGTTAATTTTGTGTGTAAGAGCATTTTATACACTCTTTACTAAATTCCTTTACACCATCAACTAATTAAAAATCACCTTAAATACGACTGCAGAAGTTATTATTAAAAGAGTCAATAATTTTAATTACACAGTTATTTATGATTCGATGACATCACCAAAAAAAACTTTACATTATCACTATATTCTAATTAAATTCAGCATTTTATCTCAAGTTACTTGAAAGAAAGAGAGAAAGATAGCATACCAGCAGCACGGGTTTCAACCTTGTATGCTGATTTTGCCAGTTGTTGAAATTGGCTTCCAGCGCTCCTATATATACATTTATTGAAATTAATGAACTTTTGGCATACTCAGCAGTAATAAAATGGCACATCCTTTCTTTAACTAATGATACATACTGTAGTTCGGTATGCCCGTATTTCATTTCTTTCTCAGCGAGAGCTGTCCTTTGAAGCAATTTTACACTCTCCTTCTTCAGTAAATCCACTGAGAGGTTCAAGTCCTTTACACTCTTCTCAGTTCTAGCATAACGTGCCTTCATATAAATTCACGTGAAAAGGTGAAAGAAATAACAGAATATGCACTGGAGATAAATACAACTTTTAATGCAGAACTGATAGGAAGTCAAGACACAAACTAAGGCAAGTGCACGTGATGCATCAGAATTTGAAAAGAGTAGTACGTAAGAACATAGATAAGTGATGCATCTTGATTGTTCAACCAAGTAATACCTCCTCACTCTGCAAACGACCAAATGTGTGACGAAATAGAAACCTTCTTGGTGCTGCAAAACCAAAAAACAATTCAGTTTGATTGAAACTAATACAAACTCAATCGATACGTGAGATACAGAAAACAGCATGGAAAAAACTAGTTCCGATCATAAGCAATACAGTAGTCATAATAATCACATTTCCCACAAAGATTCACAACAAAAAGACATACATGTATACCACACTATATTGGTCAGCTAAACAAATCAATAAGTGCCACTAGGCTATATCAAAACACAATTTTATTTTTAAATGGTTTCTTCAACAGTTTTCTCAGGTCGAACAATAAACCCTTACTGTGTCTTACATCAGTTCCCCTTTGAATTTTTAGTTCATCCTTGAAATCTTCCACTCAGTATTCAAAGTTTTTCAACTTTTTAATATTTGAAAACATTGAAATTATTGTGCCTTAACCTCCAAAATTTGAACAATTAAGATCCCTACCACGACCATCATTAGTTGATTGATATCTGACTTAATCAATCAATACTTTCTAGGCTAAATTACTCTGGCAAAGCCCTGGACATTTTCTAAATTTTAATTAGGTCCCTAAACTCCTTT
>NC_028357.1:15552361-15561109 GCF_000741045.1 Vigna radiata var. radiata
TCAATACTTTCTAGGCTAAATTACTCTGGCAAAGCCCTGGACATTTTCTAAATTTTAATTAGGTCCCTAAACTCCTTTATTAATTGGATTTTGTTAGTCCTCTGATAAGTAAACATTATAAGAGGAGAAACTAGAAATAACGCTTTGCGGTAAATAAAACAGTTATTTTAGCAGTTGTTCATAGTTTTTAACCGTTTTAGCAGTTTTAATGTTTTATTAAGAGGCAAGCACAGTTACAAGTGACAGCAGAAAATAAGGAAGGGTAGAAGGAAAAAAATGGGGTGACAAGAGAAATCTGGGAAAGACAGAGACCAAGCTCTTGGAAAATTGGAGGGTGTAGTGTTTATGATGTTTTACTATTTCAGTGTTCTATGTAAATTGTTAATTCAGTACCAGTTTCCCTTGAATATAAAGTTCAGTTCATATTTCTATACCAGTTGGATTCTATCAGATTCTTAACTTGATTTTGTTTCTTAATTGAACCATTTCGTCTCCAATTATGAAAAATAAGTCACTAGGCCTATTTAGTTTCTGAATCCAATATCATCACATATGTAGATTTGCACTGAGTATTAACCCCTTCAGGTTTTGAATCCAGTATTGACTACATTGGAAACTACATTATAGACAACCAAAAGTAAAACAAGAAAATAATCTGAATACCATAAAAAAGGAGCAGTGTTCCTACATTAGTTTCCCCCGGTTTTGCCACAATATGGTTATTTGTATCAAAATCAGTGTAGTATCATAAGATTCACGATATGAATTGTACAATATGATAGGATTTAGCTGCTCCGTGATACAAATACATTTGCTCCTGAATTGGGTTTGAATCGCACGATACAAGTGTGAATCTGAATTGGGTTTGAATCGCACGATACAAGTGTGAATCACTTGAATCACAATTTGAAATGTGATATGGGTCAAGTTTCTGAACCGGGTAGAGTCGACCCACCAATTTGAAACTCTAAATTTTCCCCTTTTGTATTTTCATGCATTGATTAAGGTTAGTCTCTATGCTTCTCACATTGTCATCTCTTTCTCATGTCATCTCCTCTCATTATTTCCTTTCATCTGGCATGCAAAAGCCTCTTATTCATCTGTTTGTTGGTTTGAGCAACTCGTGTTTGCACTACGGTCGGTGGTGGCACCATATCGGTGGTGTTCGTGCTATAGTGCGGTGGTTGTCACTATGTTCATGCAAATGGTGTTTGCACTGCGGTGTTCGCACAATGATCTCGTGGTGGTCACGCGGTGGTGATCGTATGATGGTGTAGTGGTGATCGCATGGTAGTGTAGTGGTGGTCGTGTGGTGGTGCAATGGCGGTCATGAGGTGATGCAGTTCTTTGTAGGGAGGCTTTTGACGTTTTTGTTTCTGATAGGATATAATGTGTGTATGATAATGTATGAAAGGAGGAAGAAAAATTAAATAGCCTAACTGTTTTAACAGTTAGGATAGGGGCAGGAAAGGGACTGAATAAATAGTCCCTAATATGTTAGTTGAGGGGACTTTTGGGAACATTGTTATATAGACAGGTTCTTTGAACCTTGTGAGGGAAGTTATGCTCCCAACCCATTCTTTGTAAAGTACCAATTCTTCTGTGAAATAAGAGAATTCTTTCTTTCATCTCTATTTTCTGCTGCTTTTGAGTGTTCTTGGTTAGGTTTCCTACTTAGAAACCTAACATAAACAAATTAAGAAATAGTGTTAGTTAGGTTGTTAGGGTGAGTGAGGTTTCCATTATATTGTTGGAGGGTCCTAGTATGGGTTGGACTTTTGGCAATTTTGTAGATTGAGCTTTAGCTCTTTGTGAAGGGGAAACCCTTGAAGGAGAGAGTGCTCTCCTATTTTTTTGTGTTCTCTTCATTCTATATAGTCTATACCATACAAAATATTACTCTTCTTTCCCTTTTCAATTCTGGGTTCCTAACAGTTCTTGTGCAGGTTAAGCATTTGCTTCAGACATGAGTAAATCAAATTCAAAACAAGAGGTTGATATTACTTGGAATTATTGTCAAAGTGTTCCACCAAATAGACTACAAGTAAAATGCAAATTTAGTTCTCATACTTGTTGGGGCAACATAGCAAGGTTGAAACAGTATCTTGCTGGAACAAAGAAAGATGAGATTCCCTGTTGTAGAGTCCCAGATGAGGTGAATGAAATATTTATGAGGATGCTGAAAGGTAAAGAAAGAAAAACAGAGGATAATAACTTTGATTGTGGAGACGTATCAAGAAAAGTGACAAAAGGGAAGAATGATCCTCAACAAATGACTATCAAAGCATCCTATAAGAACAGAGAAGATGTAATTATAAAAGTCTGCAACTGCATTTATGGTAATGCATTGCCATTTAATCTTGTAAGGAGTCCTCTTTTTATCCAAATGTTGAAGGCTGTTGGAGAGTATGGCAAAAGTTTGAAGCCTCCTTCTTATCATGAGGTAAGGGTTTCCTATTTGAAAATGGTTGTGGATAATGTTCAACAATGTCTACAAAAGTATAAGATTGATTGGGAAAAATGGGGATGCACATGGATGTGTGATGGTTGGACGTTGGGAAAGGAAAATCACTCATTAATTTTCTTGTTAACAGTCCAAGTAGGACTGTTTTTTTTATATCTATTGATACTAGTGATATGATTAAAGTTGGGAAAAAAATGTTTGAGTTGTTGGACAGCATGGTGGATGAAATTGGAGAGGAGTATGTTGTCCAAGTAGTTACGGATGGAGCTTCTAACCTTGTGGCAGCTGGGAGAATGTTAATGGAAAAGAGAACCAAATTATTTTAATCCCCTTGTGCACCACACTGTCTTGATCTAATTCATGAGGATATTGGGAAGCTTCCGGTATTTGACAATACCCTTCCTAATGCAAAGAAAATTACCACTTCCATGACAAATGGGTTCTTAATTTGTATAGAAAGTACTCTAATGGAAGGGAATTAGCAAGACTAACTGTCACACGTTTTGCCACTTCTTATCTTACATTAAACTGCATTAAGCAACAAAAGAATGCTCTTAGATCATTGTTTCCTTCAGAGGAATGGGCTACTAGTCCACATGCTACCAAAAGTGAGGGTGAGCAAGTGATGAATCTAGTGTTGAGTGAAGACAGATTTTGGAGATCAATCACCTATTGTTTAAAATGTGTGATTCCACTTGTAAAAGTGTTGAGGGTGGTAGATGGTGATGCAAAACCAGCTATGCCATATATTTATGAAGCACTGCATAGAGCCAAAGAGCAAATTGCTGAAAAATTCCAAAAGATAGAGACAAGGTATAAAAATGTGTGGAAAATTATTGACACTAGGTGGAATTTACAACTACATAGGCCTCTCAATGCAGCAGCCTATTATCTCAATTCTAGGTAAACTAATTACACCTAAATTTGTCCTACCAAGTAGCATTATTTTCTTTGTTCTCATCAACTTATTTTTTATTGTCTTAATATGACAAAAATTTCAATCCGGATAGGGAGGTGTTGAATGGTTTATACGAAACATTTGAAAGAATGGTTTTGGATGTAAGCACAAGTGTTACAATTGATCAACAACTTGAAAAGTTCAAGAGAGCTAAGGGGCTTTTTGGAATGGACAAGGCAATAGCTATTAGAAATAAGAAACAACCCGGTAATGAAATTACTCTTAATTCCATTTGTATGATTTATAATTTTTAGTTACATTATATTATGAGTCAATACTTCTTTGTTTTGACAGCTCTTTGGCGGGAGAGTTATGGAGGAGAAGGTAAAGAGTTGCAAAAGATACTATTAGGTATATGAGTATGACACCTAACCAGAACAACCTCTCACACACTTACAACAACCAACAGAACAATGAATGAATGATAATGAACGAATGAATTTCTTTAATTAATGGTAATAGAATTCTGTAAACAAAGGATAGTTGGGAGCATAACCTCCCTAGTATGGGAGCATAACCTCCCTAGTATGGGAGCATAACCTCCCTCACGGGACTGTAACCGCAACCGCCTGTTAACAACTCAATAATCAAAAACATAATCCTAACAATAGACTCTAGCTCTATTTATATTAATTATTTCCCGCCCATCTTATACTGAATATTTCCCTAGAATATATCTTTATTTATTATAAATATCTTATACTGAATATTTCTTTAGAATATATCTTTATTTACTATAAATATCTTATACTGAATATTTTCCCTAGAATATATATTTATTTACTATAAATATTTCCTGCCCATCTTTTATCGCTACCATTTAGGATAGTAACTCTTTAACCGATCAGTTACAGCTCTTCCCCCTGTCTGCTACCGTTCGGCTTGCTTTCCCCTGCTTCCTACCGTTCGGCTTGCTTCCCTCTACCTCCTACTGTTTGGCTTGCTTGCCCCTGCCTCCTACCATTCGGCTTGTTTTCCCCTGTCTCCTACCATTTGACTCCCATGCCTCCTACCGTTCGGCCCCCCTGCCTACTACTATTCGACTCCCTACCTCTTATCCTATCACCCTATATCCTATCAATACCCCAGAGCAACCTTGTCCTCAAGGTTGGAACCAGGAAGCTTGATCTCATGGCTCCTCTTCAATTCAAGTCTGGAGGCTTGGGTGGTGGCAAATCTTCCTCCTCTTCATCCTCCACCAAAATAAACATTCGTAGACTCCTTTATGGGCAATGATGGCCTGGATTGAACGGTCCCCCACACCTGAAACACCTTCCCTTCTCTCTCCGTTTCAGGAATTCTGAATAAGGCAGATTCCTAGTGTTTCTCCCATTATTATCACTACCCTCCTTCCGTACTGACCCCACACTCTCGGCGACTCCTAGTCGACCTGGGTCATAGTGATTGGCTTCGAACCGCTTGGCGACTTTCAATCAACCTGGGTTATAGTGATTGGCCTCGGGCCGTGTCTCCTCACCTCTCGTTCGTTCCCAAGACAATTGGTTCCTTGTCATGTTCCAGTTCCCAGCCTTTGCCCCGCCCTAGGCCTCCTCGACATCCCTTGCAATTCTCATGGCGATCAACAACTCCTGTTGGTCAAGCAGCCACACTTGGTTACGAATTCCCTCCTGTAATCCTGCCATAAAGTATTCCATCAGTTGTTCTTCGGAGACTCCTTTCGTCTGACCCGCCAAGATTTCAAAATCTTGGATGTATTCTTCCACGGATCCCGATTGCTTACTAGCAGCCAATCTCTCGAAGATTGATCCCCTGTTTCTTCCTCTGAACCGGATCACCAACGCCTCCTTTAAACCCACCCACGAATGGTTCTTGGCCTTCTCCCTCCAAAATTTGAACCAATATCCGACACTTCCCTCCATACTGATGTAGGCTTGGCACACCTTCTCTTCCTCTGACACCCCTTATAGTTAAGAAAATTTCTCAGCTCTATTGATCCAATTCAATGGATCAATTCCTTTAAAAATGGGTAACTCTACCCTTTTCCTCCAATTTGGTTGCCCCTCATGTCGTCCACCCTCTCTTCCCCCAGCGTCTTCCTCTTGCCTCCTGTTCTCATTAACAGAAGCTTGACTATCGTCCAAATGTTGGCCATCCTGGTTGTTGCCTCGACCACCCAACATCCTCATGATTTCTTGCAAATCTTGGCGCATTGTTGTTGTCTCAACCTTAAATCCATCAACCCCAATTTTCACCGTTTCCAGCCTCCCTTCCACAAGGATCATTCTTCCCTCCATCTCGCCTTTCACTCCTCTCAACCGGATCCGACAGGTCAGACCAATTGTTAGGTATCTAAGTATGACACCTAACCAAAACAACCTCTCACACACTCAAAACAAGCAATAGAACAATGAACGAATGAATTTCTTTAATTAATGGTAATAGAATTCTGCAAACAAAGGATAGTTGGGAGCATAACCTCCCTAGTATGGGATCCCTCACAGGACTGTAGCTGCAGCCGCCTGTCAACAACTCAATAATCAAAAACATAACCCTAACAATAGACTCTAGCTCTATTTATATTAATTATTTTCCGCCCATCTTATACTAAATATTTCCTTAGAATATATCTTTATTTAATTTAAATATCCTATACTGAATATTTTCCTAGAATATATCTTTATTTACTATAAATATCTTATACTGAATATTTTCCCTACAATATATCTTTATTTACTATAAATATTTCTCGCCCATCTTCACCGCTGCCAATTAAGATAGTAAGTCTTCAACATCGGTTACCGCTCTTCCCCCTGCCTCCTACCGTTCGGCTTGCTTTCCCCTGTCTCCTACTTTCATAATTTAGGGTAAAACGAGTATACTATTATGCTGAAATTACAAATCCATATATACAATGCTAGAAAGCTATTTTAAGAAATATAATAATAGCTCCTAAAGAAAGAATCCCTATATTTCAGGGATATCCTACTCATACCTGATAATTATAATCTCCTAAATAAGGAAAAAATATAATTAATAAAAACAAAGACTTTAATAGAAATAATAGAGATAAAAAGATTCTAACACCTACCATTCGGCTTGCTTCCTCTTGCCTCCTACCATTCGACTCCCCTGCCTACTACCGTTCGACTCCTTGCCTCCTATCCTATCACCCTATATCCTATCAGATACCCATGAAAATTTTGAGCCTCACATGTAGTGCGACAGGGTGTGAAAGGAATTGAAGCACATTTGACCAAGTCCATACTAAGAGAAGAAATAGATTGGAACAACAAAGACTAAATGCTCTTGTCTATGTAAAGTACAATCTTTAACTTGAGTTGAGACAAAAGAGTAGAGAAGAGACGGGGAATTATTATCCCATATGTTTGTTGGATATTGAATTGGATGGTGAATGGATCACTGAAAAAGAAAATCCTTGTTTGCCTATTGATTCCTCATAGATGGATGTACATGAGTGCTTTGATTTTGAAGAGGGAGCTCCAAGCAAAAAAGGGAAGAGTGGTAAGTATTTCTATTCACAACTTGTAGAAGTTAAAACTTGAATGTTCAACAAACTAGAACTAAACTTCATGTGTTTTCTTTTGCTAATGTAGGTCCTAGAAACTTAAATGACAAGACCAATAAAAAAGGAGAATCCATAGTAGGAGATGAGGAAGAAAATGAAGACATTAATGAAGGGGAAGAACTTTCAGTAGAAGATGAAGATGACTTGAGTGATGTAGATCTTGGAGAGGATGAGGATGAAATGTGAATGACTAGAATAGAATGGCTTTTTGAGGTTGTTTAGGGTAGAAGCAACAACCGCAAATATGTTTGTATGGCTATAATTACGCAAAAAGCAGCAGCAGCAACATAGTTAAAGGAATATCAGCAACCACATTGGTTTTTGAAGACTGTGTTGCTGAAATTGTGAAACTGTGTGATAAATACACAGATACAACCACTCTATTTGACTATGAAGTTGTTTTTTAATTAATTGTCTCTTTGCATATTTATATATCTTATATATTTTAAGTATATGATACATTTTCTTAATGTTTGTATAATGTTTATGAACCGTACGATTCATGATATAATACAATTCTCGATTCAAAATTTAAGCTCTCCGATACATGATATGGATCCCGATTCAACTACCATGATCAAGATACATAAATATAGAATTAAACCTAAGAAAAACTGAAATGACAAAGCAAAATACGTTACTGGTATGTGAAAATGATAGGAAAAATGTTTACCTCTCATAACCAAAAGGGCAGTAAAAATAGATACTCCTGCAGTTAAAGCCGAATTCTCCTTTGCAATCATCAATCCATCTGCAAACGGCTATAACGTAAGAATATAAACCAGTGCGATATGTAAAAGATCACCACATAACAGGAACAATTCAGCTGTTTCATGGTCAACAACTTATTTGAAGATTAATAACATTCAGTGTGTTAGCTCATCTAAGAAAAAAAAATTAAAATAAGATTTATAACATTCATTCCACGAGTAAAATATAAATTCAAAAGATATTTGAATGAAGAGAGGCTCAAGAGTCCTTGACTACCAGGGTAAGAAAAATTATCCTACCAAAAAGTAACAGGTTTAAATTAAATACAATAAAAGCATGGAAATCCCCAAATATAGAAATGGTGAATGATCTTCTGCAAAAAAGAAACCTTGAAGAAACAATTGTTAATTGAATAGAGTTGAATATAGTGAAAACTCCCTTGTGTTCAATACACACATAGGGTCCTTTATTTATAATAGAACAAATATGGGCTAAGCCCAAAATACAAATAAGAAATAACAACAAACTAAATAAGAAATAACAACAAACTAACTAATAAAGATAAAAGATAAAGATAATATATTTAACACTCTCCCTCAAGCTGGAGCATACAGATTGTATGTACCAAGCTTGGAACAAATAAACTCAATCCGAGGACCCCTTAGTGACTTAGTTGCGAGTTGATCGTTTGACCCAACAAACTCAGTACATACTTCTTTAGTCAATAACTTTTCACGAGCAAAATGACAATCAATTTCTATATGTTTAGTCCTCTCATGAAACACTGGATTTGATGCAATTTGGAGAACTTGATTATCACAATACATCTTCACAGTATGGATGTCACACAAGTTAAGCTCTTGAAGGAATTGTTTCACCCATATAAGTTCACATGTTAGTGACGTCATTGTCCTATACTCGGCTTCAGCTGTTGATCGAGCTACTACATTTTGTTTCTTACTTTTCCATGAAATAATGTTTCCTCCCAGAAAAACACAATAGCCTATAGTAGACCGTCTATCAATAGGCGAACTTGCCCAATCTGCATCACAATACCCAGAGACCTGA
>NC_028357.1:15561259-15566760 GCF_000741045.1 Vigna radiata var. radiata
CTTGCCCAATCTGCATCACAATACCCAGAGACCTGAGTGTTTCCTTTATCTTCATATAACAATCCTTGCCCGGGAGCCTTTTCGATATACCTTAGAATGCGAATGAGAGCATTCCAATGGTCAACATAAGGAGCCTGCATGAACTGACTGTTAGAAATAGATTTTAGGCCTAACTCAATCCCACAACCGGCTTGTAAGGTGAGGTCTGCACCCCACTTATATATATTATAAATTGGCCTTATCTCTAGTCGATGTGGGACTTCCAACACACCCCCCTCACGCCGAGGTATATACATCTCGAGTGTGAGACTAGATATTAATGGGTGGTCCGATAACGGCCCAATAACGGCCCAATAGCGGGTGGAACAATATGCCTAACAATCGCTAGGACAGGCTCTAACCATAGCTCTGATACCATTTTAGAAATGGATTTTAGGCCTAACTCAACCCCACAAAACCGGCTTGTAAGGTGAGGTCTGCACCCCACTTATATATTATAAATTGGCCTTATCTCTAGTCGATGTGGGACTAACACTGACTAACCACTCCAACTGCAAAGGATAGATATGGCCTTGTAATAGTGAGATAAATCAGTTTTCCAACCAGCCTCCTATACCTCTCTGGATCAGAGAATAACTCACCTTCTTTTGTCCTTAATTTCTGGTTTGGGTCCATGGGATTGTCTACCGGTCTACAACCAATCATGCCTGTTTCTTGTAATATATCAAGAGCATACTTCCTTTGGGATATTACAACTCCATCTTTTGATTGTGCTACTTCAATGCCTAAGAAGTATTTGAGACCTCCAAGATCCTTGGTTTGAACATGTCTATCCAAGTACTCTTTCAATTGAGATATTCCAACAACATCATTTGCTGTAATAACAATATCATCAACATATACTATTAAGTAAACACATTTCCCAAGAGAAGAATGACGACAAAAAACCGAATGGTCTGCTTCACTGCGCCTTAGCCCAAATTTTTGAACAATAGAGCTAAATTTTCCAAACCAAGCACGTGGTGATTGCTTGAGGCCATATAGAGACCGATGCAATTTGCATACCATACTAGACTCCCCCTAAGCAACAAATCCAGGAGGTTGCTCCATATAAACTTTTTCCTCAAGATCACCATGTAGGAAGGCATTCTTGATATCTGATTGATGAAGTGGCCAATGACGAATGGCTGCCATGGCAAAGAAGAGGCGAATAGTAGTCATCTTGGCTACAGGAGAGAAAGTACCACAATAATCAAGACCATAAATCTGAGTGTAACCCTTTGCAACAATTCGGGCTTTGAGCCAATCAATTTTACCATCAGGGCCGACTTTAACTACATATGCCCAGCGACAACCAACCGCCTTTTTGCCTGGGGGAAGGGGCACCAGCTCCCAAGTATTATTGTGGTCAAGAGCCTGCATTTATGCAATCATAGCTTGTCGCCATCCAGGATGATCAAGTGCTTCTTGTACATTCTTGGGTATAGCAACAGAAGACACTGAGGATAAAAGAGAAAAATAGGAGGGCGACAATCGATGATAGCTAAGAAAATTATAAATAGGATGAGGGTCTCGAGTGGAACGAGTACCTTTTCTGAGGGCAATAGACCATGCTGAATCATTTTCACCAGGAGGCGTGGGAGAAGGTGACGAGGGAGAAGAATCTGAAGTAGGAGATACACCATTGTCTTGGGGAGGTGGACTATCCATTGGAGCCCTGTGCGGAATGATCTCAGTATGTGGAGAAACGGGTGCAGGAGGATTGGGATCAAGACTTGGAATGATAGAGACAGGTGCAGGAGGATTAGGATCAACACTTGGAATGACCGGAATAGGAAGGACTTGTTGAAGGATAGAAACATCCTGAACAGATGGAGAGAAGTAAGGAGTTTGTTCAAAGTAACACTGATATCCTTTTTGCAGTCGAGAATAGCCTAAGAAGACACATTTGAGAGCGCGAGCGAAAAGTTTGTTTAGACCTGGAGACATGTCATGAACAAAACATACACAACCAAACACTCGGGGAGATGTATGAAAAAGAGGATCATTAGGAAAGAGAATGGAGAAAGGGACTTTATTATCAAGAGAGGAGGAGGGCATCTTATTAATAAGATAAGATGCAGTTAAGATGGCATACCCCCAGTGATGGACAGGAATATGAGCACTAAGTAAAAGGGTACGAGCAGTTTCAACCAAGTGTCTATTTTTCCGTTCTGCTATACCATTTTGTTGTGGTGTATGAGGACAAGTAGATTGATGTAAAATACCATGAAAACTCAAGATGGCAGAAAAAGAGGATGAGAAATACTCTTTTGCATTATCACTTCTTAATATTTTGATTACTTGAGCAAATTGATTTTTAATTTCATCCAAAAAGGATGTAAAGATAGCTAACAATTCAGAACGATTTTTCATAAGATAAACCCAAGTACATCTTGAATATTCATCAATGAAGGTAACAAAATACCTAAAACCAAAAGAGGAGATACAACTAGGTCCCCATATATCAGAATGGATAATGAAAAAACTAGAATTACATATTGATTGAGACTTTTTAGGAAAGGAAGATCTAAAATGTTTTCCTAGTTGACATGACTCACATTCTAAAGTTTGGAGACCACTAAGTTCAGGACACATCTTTTTTAATTTGGACAAATGAGGATGACCAAGTCGATCATGTAGCACCTTAGGATTAGGAGCAACAACACAAGACACCCTTGGACGAGATCCAAAATGGTATAATCCACCAGCTTCATATCCTTCTCCAATCTATCTCCCCGACCCACGCTCCTGTATAACAAAAGATTAGTGATCAAAGGTTATTGAACAAATTAACATTTTAGTCAACTGGCTTACGGAAATTAAATTAAAAGGACAATTAGGGACAAAAAGGACAGAGTTGAGATTTAGGGAGGGAGACAAGGAAACATGACCAACTCCCTTGGAGGAAGTTTTAGAACCATTTGCAAGGGTTATGAAATGAGGTTTTTCTCGAAAGGAAATAGATGAGAACAAAAAGGTATTACCAGAAATGTGATCAGAAGCACCTAAGTCAATTACCCATGAATTTTGACCTTCCATGAATTGAGAAACGTAGGTTGTTAATGTACTTGGAGATTGAGATGGTTGTGACAAGTTGTTAGACTTTAACCTTAGATACTTTTGATATTCATCCTCAGTGAACTTTGTAGTGGAAATTTCACTCATCGAATTCGAAGTGGAAGTTTCAGTCTTTGAAATATTGGCAGTTTTGGAAGGGAAACCATGTAAGGAGTAGCAATTCTCTTGAGTGAGACACATCCTTTTGCAATATGTGCATTGACGTCCCCGACCTCCTCGTCCTCCTCCTTTAGTGCCACGTCCTCCTCTTCCTCGTGTAACAACCATGACAGATGGCTCCACTAGTTCATATGCTTCCTGAGTTTGAGATACCGGGACACGCAAAAGGCGAGTGGTCAATGTTTCCATGGAAGGGACCTCATGACTGGTTAGAAGTTGATCTCTAAGATAATCATAATCGGTATGCAGGGCATGAAGAATCAACACCATGTAAAATTTGTCTAGTTTCTTCTTGATATCCTCTAATGGATCCGCTTCCAAAAACATCCTGAGTTCTTCGACAGCAGATTGGGCTTCAGCCATGAAAGACACCATATCATGGTTTGTCATTTTAAGAGTTGCAAGCTTGTTTGTGGTGTCATAGAGACGCTGAATATCGTTGGCATAGATGCTTTGAGCTTTCTTCCAAAAGGAGTTACAAGTTTTGAAAGCCCTCATAGATATAAGAAGTTTGGGTTCCACTGATTGCCATAATAGGGCACACAACTGGAAATCTGCTTGTTTCCACTGATCAGCTTTTTCGACAGGCACATTGCTTCCATCTCGCTCAAGGTGATCATAATGCCCTTGGCCAAGGAACCACATTTCAACGGCAGCAGACCATGATAGATAATTTTTTCCATTTAGTTTCTCAGAGGTAATTGACGGACTTCCAGAGAAAGAAAGAGTATTGTTAGACGCCATCTTTGAAGAAGATGAAGTGCACCAATGAGGAACAAGAAAACCCTAAGGGTTTAGATGAATGAAACTGTGATGGTCGACGACGGTGAATGCCAGCGACTGTGGACAGTCGGCAACGGTGGCCGACGATGGTGACCGGTGACGGCGGACGACCGGCGGCGGTGGTCAGAGACGGTGGCTGGCAGCGGCGGACGACCGGCAACGGTGGCCGGAGACGGTGCCAGCAACGGTGGCAGAGACGGTGCCGACGGCGGTGGCCGGTAGGTGGCAGTCGGCAGCGGACAGTGGCGGACAGCAACACCGGACAGATGCGAGACAGACACCGGAACAGGATCGACCCGCTCTGATACCAAGTTGAATATAGTGAAAACTCCCTTGTGTTCAATACACACATAGGGTCCTTTATTTATAATAAAACAAATATGGGCTAAGCCCAAAATATAAATAAGAAATAACAACAAACTAAATAAGAAATAACAACAAACTAACTAATAAAGATAAAAGATAAAGATAATATATTTAACAAATAGAAGCCATAAACATTAGCTTTGCCATAATAAGTACAGGTAAAAAGAGCAATCCATAGAAATGCAAGCATATACCATAGTTTTTTTAAACAATCGCATATTTTACACACTGACATAAACCTTTTAACCTTACTTTTGCCAAAATCTTGATACTAAACCAACAAAAATATCATAAAAGTTGAAAGACATAACCAACACTCAAAAGATCAATTGTATCAATTTTTAAATCACCTTTAACTTTATTGAAGAAAGCATCTTCATATTTCCTATACTGCGATGCTGCTTTTGGTAAAGAATTCTACAAAAGAATAATGCATAACCAGATGAGTTTTATAGTCATTCATATTTTATCAAGGGATAACAAAATATAGCTTCATTACTTTATACAGAGCAGGTTAAATCATAAGATAACATGTCATTGGAGCTCCAAATAAGTTCAGAGTTTCAATTTTCCATATGACTATAAAAAAAATCAGGAAATGAAATCATAACTTTATAAGTCTAATTTAATGTTTGATCGAATAATATAGACATTATAAAAAACAAGTATAATATAGCTGTTACAATTTTAAAATTGAATAGATATAAATAACAGACTAATACTTTATTACAAAGACAGAGATAAAGTGGCAATTGTGTTTTACTCAATGAAAAACGGGACAATAAAAATGATAATGATGGAGGGCATCATGAGAAACGGGGTTAATGGTGACAGTGGAAATGGTCACTTGCCACTGATGATAAATTAGGATTAGTAGTAGCTGTGACAATGATAGGGCGGTTCAAGTGATGTTGTGGCATTGGCACTGGTAGAGGGGAAATATGTATGCAACAACAGTGACATGAATGTATGATATACTGATAGGATGATGAGGGTGTACGTTAGGAGAAAGAAGAGTATGTGAGTAGTTAGTTGTATTAGCTGGCCTAACTGTATGACAGTTAGGAAGGGGG
>NC_028357.1:15567055-15571797 GCF_000741045.1 Vigna radiata var. radiata
GGAGATCAATAAAATCAGAGGTTATTCATACTTTCTGAATTGCTTACGAGAGTTGTTGAGTGATAGATAGGATTTCTTTGTAAAGAAACCTATCAATTTGGTCCGACCTGCCAGATCCCATTTTTGCGAGAAGTGAACGAAGATGGAGAACGATACCGATGCGAGACTGGAGGCAATTGAGATCACGATGGAGGGAATGAAGGCTGAGTCAGCTGCTGTACGACGAGACTTGCAGCAAATTATGAAGGTCTTGGGGACGCGCGTTAATCCACCGGAAGGGAGTTCCGATGACAGTTCGGTGAACGACAATAGACACCGAAGCGTGGGGGAAAATGAGAATGGAGGGAATGGAAACAGAGGCGAGGAACCAAAGCCGTGGAGGAAAAGGATTGAATTGCCGACATTCGATGGAGACGAGCCTTTGAGTTGGCTCAACAGAGCGGAAAGGTTTTTCGACATTCAGAAGGTGATGAGCGATGAAGACAAAGTGGAAATCGCGTATGTGAGTATGGAGGGAAGCGCAGCATACTGGTTTACGTTCTGGAAAGAGAAAGCAAGAAATCGCTCCTGGGACGGTTTGAAGGCCGCGATGATTAACCGGTTCGGTGGGGGATTTAGAGGAACGGTGTTCGAAAGGTTGGCGTCGTTGAGACAGGAGGGCACGGTGGAGGAATTTGTTCGCAACTTTGAGGTATTGACTGGACAGACGAGGGGCATACCGGAGGAGCAAGTACTCGGATACTTCCTAGCCGGACTGCGGGAGGACATAAAGGGGCAGGTTCGAATCCAGAACCCGCCGGATTTAATGGAAGCAATGAGGGTCGCTCGGGACGTGGAGGATGCGATGGTGAGAGCGCAAGGGGGTTTTGCAAGTGGGTTCAGAATGAATCCCGTAGGGGCGCGATCATCGGGAGGAGTAATACGAACCGACCCGATTCGTAATCCGGCGAACCTTGGAGGCCGAGTGGAGACGGCGGGAAACGCGAGAAGAGATGGGGGTATCGCGAATGCGAATACGAGACCGAATATCGCTGGTGGGAACGATAATCGTGGAAGAATGGTGAGAAACTTACCATATCCGGAGTTTCTCAAGAGAAGCAAGGAGGGCCGTTGTTTCCGGTGCGGAGGCCCATTCGCGCCCGGCCATCGTTGTGATGAGAAGAGTTTGAGGGTATTATTGTTAGCGGAAGACGAAGAGGAGGAGGTAGGGGAAGAAACCGAAACCCAAGGAGAGAAGCTCTTGGAGTTATCGGCCTGTTCTGCGGAAGGGCTAACGTCGGCCAGAACGCTGAAATTGACAGGGATGATCGGAGAAAGGAGGGTCGTGGTGCTGATAGACAGCGGCGCCAGTCACAACTACATCGGCCGGAAACTGACGGAGGAATTAGCATTGAAGGTGACGGACACACCAGCGTATTGCGTGAGTTTGGGTGATGGCCATCGGAGAATGACACGGGGCCGGTGTGAGAAGGTGACAGTGAAGCTGGAGGAAGTCGATGTGGAGGAAGATTTTTACGTATTTGAGTTGGGGGGTGTAGATGTAATTTTGGGAGTTGCATGGCTGGCCAAACTAGGAGAAGTAAGCACCAATTGGGGAAAAATGACTATGGGTTACAAAGTGGGGGACAAAAAGATATGTATAAAGGGTGACCCATCATTATCGAGACAGGTGGTGAATGCCAAGAGTTTGCTTAAACTAGTGGAAGATGACTCAGGGGCTGTGGTTTGGAATCTGTGCAAAGTGGAGGAGGAAAACTGCAGTGAGTGGGATCATGATGTGACGGAAGAGCAGAAAAAACAATTACAATCGGTACTGCAGGCGCACTCTTCCGTTTTTCGTGAATTTCAGGGGCTGCCTCCAAACCGAAACAGAGAGCACCGCATCCAACTAAAAGAGGGAGTAGACCCCATAAATGTGAGACCATATCGTTACCCGCACCTCATGAAGGGGGAGATTGAGAAGCAGGTGGAAGATATGTTGAAGGCTGGCATCATTCGTCCGAGCACGAGCCCATTCTCGAGTCCGGTGATCTTGGTGAAGAAGAAGGATGGGAGTTGGAGGTTNTGTGTAGACTANCGNGCCCTAAATAAAGCAACGGTCCCCGATAAGTTTCCTATTCCCGTGATAGAANAATTGCTAGATGAGNTGACCGGTGCACGNTACTTTTCGAAGATTGATCTAAAATCTNGNTATCACCANATTAGAATGGAGGAAGGAGATGTGNCCAAGACTGCTTTCCGCACTCACCTCGGCCATTTCGAGTTCCTCGTTATGCCATTTGGGCTCACCAATGCCTCTGCTACGTTCCAGAGTACGATGAATAAGCTATTGCGGAAGTATCTTAGGAAATGGGTGTTAGTGTTTTTTGATGATATCCTTGTTTACAGTTCCACATGGGAAGACCACTTGGTNCATTTAGACGGAGTGTTGCGGGTGCTAGAGGAGAATGGATGGGTGGCCAACCAAAAGAAATGTGAGTTTGGAAGAAGGAGGATCCGATATTTAGGCCATCAAATCTCAGANCAGGGGGTGGAGATGGATGNTGANAAGACGANAGCCGTGGTGGAATGGGGAGAGCCGAGGAGCTTGAAGGCATTAAGGGGCTTCTTGGGGTTAANGGGTTANTATAGAAGATTCGTGGCTGGATATGGAAAGTTGGCCAAACCGTTGACGGAGCTATTGAAGAAGGGTAAGTTTGACTGGNCNGAGCAANCAAAACAAGCGATGGATGCGTTGAAGGTTGCGATAACATCAGCTCCCGTGTTAGCTTTGCCAAACTTCGAACAAGAGTTTCACATCGANTGTGATGCCTCTNGAGGTGGGGTGGGAGCTGTNTTNACCCAGAATAAGAGACCGATAGCTTTCTTTANCAAGGCTTTGTCTNCNGCTTCTCTAAGTAAGTCAATTTATGAGAAAGAATTAATGGCTCTCGTTTTGGCAATTNAGCACTGGAGACCTTACTTGGTGGGGANGAAATTTACNGTGCACACTGACCAGCGCAGCTTGAAATACTTGATGGAACAGAGAATTACCACTCAAAGTCAGCAAAACTGGTTGGCAAAATTAATGGGATATGACTTTGAGATCGTATATAAAAAGGGNAGNACCAATAGGGCTGCTNATGCCCTCTCGAGGAGAGATGAAGGAGAGATGGAAGAAAGAGAATTNCAGCTCATTTCCAGGCCCTTTTGGCAAGATTTTAACGACATCCTGCGAGAGGTAGAGGAGGACGTGACATTGCAGAAAGTAATTGCTGATCTGAAACAGGATTCAAACTCTCATGGGGCTTACACTTTAGAAAATGAAAGATTGCATTATAAAGGCCGGATGGTGATATCGTCCAGTTCAGTTTGGATACCAAAGCTACTTGATGAATTCCATGTAACCAAAACTGGGGGGCACTCGGGAGTCTACCGTACATATAGGAGGATAGCCCAATCTTTGTATTGGGTGGGGATGAAGAAGACAATCACTGAATTTGTGGCGAGTTGTGCAGTATGCCAACAGCATAAGTACTTGGCAGCAAATCCTCAAGGGCTGTTGCAACCCCTACCTATCCCGCAAGCTGTTTGGGAGGAAATCAGCTTGGATTTCATAGTAAGGTTACCTAAATCCCAAGGGTTTGATGCCATTATGGTAGTGGTGGATAGGTTGAGTAAATACGCGCATTTTATGGCATTGAAACACCCCTATTCTGCTAAAACTGTGGCTGATGTGTTCACCAAAGAGATCATCAGGCTACATGGGATTCCGGTTTCTATGGTGAGTGATAGAGATCCCTTATTTTTGAGTATTTTCTGGAGAGAATTATTCAAGATGCAGGGAACACAGCTCAAAATGAGCACGGCGTATCATCCAGAGACGGATGGGCAAACTGAGGTGGTTAACCGCATTGTTGAAGGATATTTGCGGTGCTTTTGCTCTGAACAACCAAAGAGTTGGTATGCTATGCTTCCTTGGGCTGAGTTTTGGTATAACACAAGCTATCAAGGAGCTGCAAGATGCACACCATTTGAAATTGTATATGGGAGAGCCCCTCCATCATTTAGCCGGTTCATTCCGGGGGAAACACCAGTGGAGGCAGTGGCACAGGATTTGATGACAAGAGATGAAGCCCTCAAACAGTTAAAGCACCATTTGAATCGGGCACAGGAATTAATGAAGCAGCAAGCGGATAAGAAAAGGAGGGAGATAGATATAAAAGTGGGAGATTGGGTGTATTTGAAGATTAGACCACACCGTCAATCTTCAATGCCAACTAGACTACACCCAAAACTCTCTGCACGTTATTTTGGGCCCTACAAGGTGTTACAGCAGGTGGGGAGTGTAGCTTTTCGATTGGAGTTACCTGAATCTGCCAGGATTCATTCAGTGTTCCATGTGGCGCAGTTAAAGAAAGCGGTGGGGGACCATGGGATTGAAAAGAGGTTGCCAGAGGAGTTGCAAGCTGACGGTCCTGCTTTTTGGCCAGCAAGAATTTTGGAGCGCAGGCAAATTCAAAAAGAAGATGAAGTATGTCACCAAGTTCTGGTAGAATGGCAGACAGGGGGAAAAGAAGGAGCAACTTGGGAAGATCAAGCCACAATCCAGGAACAGTTTCCAGAATTTAACCTTGAGGACAAGGTTATGGATGGAGGGGGGGGTAATGATAGGATGATGAGGGTGTACGTTAGGAGAAAGAAGAGTATGTGAGTAGTTAGTTGTATTAGCTGGCCTAACTGTATGACAGTTAGGAAGGGGG
>NC_028357.1:15571937-15599213 GCF_000741045.1 Vigna radiata var. radiata
GGAGATCAATAAAATCAGAGGTTATTCATACTTTCTGAATTGCTTACGAGAGTTGTTGAGTGATAGATAGGATTTCTTTGTAAAGAAACCTATCATATACTGAAATTGTATATAGCACTACATTATCTTCAATAACACAGCATTCCCATCCTCTAAATTCTCACTAAATTATTCTTTTATCTTCTTCTAAATCCTCCCTCTAAATTCAACTGCTCCACTGCTATGGCCAAGGAAGCTTGGTTGCTGCCCTACACTATCTATCTTCTCACACTAGTAGAGAAATAAATTGAGCTGGTGTCTGTGGCATCAACAGATATTCTCACGAAGAGACTTTACATCACAGAGTATCATTGAATACTTTACCACATTCACAGTTTGAAAAAGGGTGTTAGATGCTGGGTCTCATTGAATGAACACTCAGAAAAAGAAAATAAAATAAAATAAATTTCTCCATGTGTTGATTTTTTCCATATGTTGATTTGTAAGAATTCCTTCATATCAGCCTCTGCAAAATCTAATGTATTCAACTGAGATTTCAAAAGACTTTTTACATGAAAAATGTCATGTAAATTTTAAAAGATTCTGTAAGAAATGTTATGATTTTCTAAAGATTTCTTCAAAAGACTTTCATGATTAGGATTTTGTAATTTGAATTTTAAATGATTTATAAAATATGAAATCATAAGATTTAAAAGGATTTTATGGACTTAAAAGAATTTAAAAGGTTCCATGCATTTAAAAATTGAAATCATAAGAACTGTCTATCTTATCCTTCTCATTGTGAAATGCATCTCTTCTTATTCTTTCATACTGTAAAACTATGTGAACCAAAGTGCATCTTAGTGGTTGTGGGGGGTGATATTGCAGTAAACCATTCAAGAAACAAACAACATTTAGTGGTGCATTGCTCTAGATAGATAAAATGATAAACATTCAGTAAAAAGAAAAACAACTGAATCGTAGAGAGGTAAGTGCCAACAATTCACAATCACGAACAACAAAATTAAACTAAATTTATGAAGAAAAAAATTCAAAACAACCAACATCAATGAGAAAGGTTGTATATAAATGATAAGGTTTGGATTAAAAAATGCATGATCAGTATGGATTATAATAACTAACACATTCTAGTTCATTATTGTGATAAAACTCCACCCATTAGCATTTCTGCTCAAGTCTGAACTATAAATTCAAAATTATTGTGTTCGTTAACAAGTAAGTTGATACACTTGCGGATACAAAAAATAAATTACAGTAAATTTTAAATGCATAATCTAAGTGTGTCTCATGTATGCATAAACCCTGACCTTGGTGGTTAACAACACTTTTAAAAGGGTCAAATTTAGGCTTTCTAAAAAGCCATTTCAAAAAATAATAGGAATTATGTTTAGTTAAGTCTCACAAACTTACATGGTTATATAACAAAATAATATTCTGTATATGTATAATTATTATCAATATTAACAATAAATGTTATGTCAAAAAAATATAATTTTTAAATTTCATATGTAGTGGACATATTAATTCAAAATTAAAATAATTTAAATAAAGTGAAATAAAATCAAATATAAGTTGAACCAATATGCACGGGCTTTCATTATTACTTAATTATTTTATAAACCATTATCAAAATTATAGAGTCTCTGTAAGTACTCTGTCAATAATTTATGAAAAAGTGAATTCTAATACATCATGATTTTATTTGTTTGTTGCTTTCTATAGAATTAGTACTAGCTATGTTTTTCAACTCAGTGATCATAAAGGAGCCTAGACAGTTGAAAAATCACGACAATAACTCAGAAAAATAGCAAAAAGCAAATACTTGAATGCATTAAAACATTTTATATTGGAATAGAGAACTCTCCTGCTATCACAATTAAGATTCAGAAAAGAATGAATGACAGAGTACTAAAATCTCCCATATTTGGGTGAGATTGTTTATTTGGTATGACATTTATACGTACAACTAAAAACTGGCACAAATTCCATACAGACTCAATCAGAAAAATAATTCATTAAAATTTATTGAAATTTGTATGATTTTGAATATGAGATTATTACTTTTTAATATTTTTAAGATCTCAATCGACTATCAGTATCATATAATGGCGTAGTGGCCACAGACAATACAACCCTATAGTGTAAAATTATTTAACACTGCCAGTCCGCTATACTGAAGGCAATCCCTTGGATACCCTCATCCCTTTCTTTTTTTTATTGAATGCGGTGAATGAAGAAGAGAGGAATGGAAACCCTCACTCAATTCGACATCCACCTACTCACCAACTAACAAAGAAATTCAGCAAATAAGGAATATTATAAGTCTACATTGCAAATTACGAAAATAACAAAGAAGATTCCTATGAGACGAGGAGAGGAAGGGAAAACCTGAAAGGCATGGAACTGAGTTGTGGAGCTATGTTGCACAGTCCGAGCAGATTGAATGGCAGAACGTTGAAGATTCTCCGCAATGGTGGCCAGCGATGAAGCGGATTCCGGGGACGTGTCTCCATCCGAAGAGGACGAATCAGCCTTTGCCATTGTCTTACAGGGGTTACAAAACTATGCCTAGTTAACAAGCACACTTTATTTAACTGCATCTGAGTGTGTAGGACAACAATAAATATTGTTTTCTTTTCTTAGTTGAATTTACAATAAATAACTATTTTTAAATATATAAATCAAATTTTTATGAATAAATAACTTTTTAATGAATAAATAATGTTGTGATTCATTATAAATATGTTAATGTGTAATATAAAGATCAATATGGTATTGGTTTGAATGATAGTTGAAGTCAGGTGTTTCTTAATACTAAAATGCCTATCTATATATATATATATATATAGTGTGTGATAATAATTATCGTTAAAAGTAATACACAATCTTTAAGATAAAATGTAAGCTTTAATTTATATGTTAAGTTTAAGATATTTATTTTGATGATAATAAATAATAATATGTCTTGCCATATTTAATAACATTTAAGTGTAAAAATACGTATAAAAGATAGTAATATTTGTATAAGATGCATGGTTATAAAATTAAGATTAAGAGTTTGATGAGGCACAACACACATTATTTTAATATGAAATCTCAAATAAATAAATAAATATATATATATATATATAAAAGACAAGATTCATTAGACATAAAAACAAGAATAATTAGAAGATTTGATCACATAAGAATCATATCACTCGAGTCTCTTATTATCTATTATCTTAAAATATCATATCTTTTTACTAACTTTTTATTTGAATCTTACATTTTCCTTCTTTTCGATCATGTACATGTTTGCCTATGAACCCTAATAATGAGCTTGGGTAAGACTAAATAAGAGTTAAGGAACGTAGAGTTTTAAAAAGGTTGACCAATAGAGTGTGATAGTTACACTTTCCTGATCAAAGAAGACTTTGTACTGTACCAATTTCCAATGGTGGTTGCAATGACCATTGGATCATCTCATTCAGAATCATAGATTCAAAAGTCCTCACCAATAAAAAGTATGGGGGCGGTAGAGGCTTGGGTGGGAACTATCTTACTAAGTTTATACTTCCACACCTTGGATTTCCACCTCGAAATCCACAACCACGATATTCATGGCCTTCATGCCCATGGTCGCATCCAACATGGACAAAACATCCCAAAGTGTCTGACCAAATGAGTTCCTTGATAAGGTCTTTTAGTTGGTTGCATTCCTCGACGATGACCCATGTTTTGGTGGTAACTACACCTTTTATTCGAGTCTATGTAGTAAGAAGAATGCTCTAGTTATGGTATCTGAATCAACACAAAGTTACAAGATTCTTGGAAGATGACATCTCGGCTTGCGTTCAGGGTTGTATGTGTATCATATTTGCTATCTCCCTATTATTTCAAAGTCCAAAGTTCAGGACCTTTATTGGCTTGCTTGTTTTTTTTTCCTCGATCGTAATGTATCAAGATGTGCATGATCTCAAGGCTTCCATGTTATACGAAGGGTCAACGAAGAACAAGTATAGGAAAAGGTATGGCTAAAGTTTTCATGGAAAAAGCGTGCATCATGATGTTAGAATTTGGGTCAAGCACCTCTTCAACTGTAATTGTAAAACATTTCAAGATTTCCTTGCTTGATGTGTTTGAAGAATATCAATGATGCTACTATGAGTTTGCAATCAACAAACTTTGTTGTAAACATGGTGTAAAGGGTGTTAAATGAATCGATGAAGTTAGGTTAGAGGGCACAATATGATTTCAAAGATTATCTATCGAGGGTAGTCACAACGGGCAAATAGTGGACCTTCATGTCACGGGAGTATATGTTGATATGAGTTAAATTTGTCTTGACGTGTGCTTTTAGATTAATTGTATCATATATTATTTTTATGTCTATTACCATTCTTCTAGGGACGTTTGTCTCCTTGATATCCAATGTGAAGGGGTGAAAACCATCGAGATCAAAGGACTTAATTCGATTAAGTAGTGGTTGAGCTTGGTTGGAGCAAGGAGGGCTTTGCCCTCCCCAATTATATTTCCATGTATATAAAATGATATATGAATAAAAGTTATTTTTTAAAAAATTTTAATCAATTATATATTTAGCCCCTTCAAAAAAATTTATATTTGTATTAACACCCATACAAAATTTTCTCAATATCCTCCATTAGAAGTAGGGTCCTTGGGGTTCATAGGCTGTTGGGAGAGAATTGCACTCTCGTCTGCTACATAGTTTGTTGGTAGATATCCCCTCCTTAGATCTCATGTTATGCTTGTGAGATTTAGTGGCTTATTTCGACATTCATCAAGTCGGTTGGAGCGCACGACTCTACTATTCGTTCTCATCTTTTTGGTGATACTTCTTTATGTCGACTTATCATCTTAGATTCATTTATTCATTCTTGTCCTTTGGGTGAGGAGGAGTCCTTTTCGTCCCATGCTATGTGAAATGAGTTTTTCCTTTTTGATAGTTGTGTCCAATGTGTCCAAGTAGCCTGAGGTTCCACCACCCAGTTGGAATTTGAGGAATGTCTTCATGAGAATGACTTTTAACAAGACCACTCTTTTCCAAAATTGTCAAGCTTTTAAGTTAAGGCCTGAAGTTCTTTGTGAAGTTAAGCTCGTTGTAGTTGCATGTCTTCATGGTGTTGCACTCAAAGTTGTTTAGTTTGCTGGACGATCATCTCTATGTGGTTTTTGATTTTGTTAGTGTTAGGGTCCATAGCTAATGCGAAGGACGTAGTTCTTTAAGTTTAACATGTGAGAAAATGTTTTACTCAAATTTCATAGTGGACACTAAATGTTCTTATCAAAATTCGTTGAGGAGTCTTTGAAACAAAATTGTCACTCTTGAGTATTAGATTACTATTATCGATTAAGGATGACAAATAAATTTATCCGTAGATTAAATAACAACTTATTTTAATTATAAAAAGTAATTAATTATTATAGTGACTAATTTATAAATTAAAAATTGATATATAAAACAATCTTGATCATGAATAAAAAATTATAATTGATTTATGAATTGAATTCTAAATTGATTTCTAATATTAATTAATAATTTTTTAGCTAAGAAGAAATTAGTGAATTAAATACAATTTTTATAATATTATTTATAATTATTTTTTCTAATTTTTAGATTATTATTTTCAGATAATACTAAGATGAAATCTATATTCTACTCTCGTATGATTTAAAATAATAAAACAAAACCTTCGTATCTAAATTTTGTATAACTAGATTGTTCCATTCTATATATCTAATAAATCATATTGAGAGAAAAATATTTATTTTTACGTACATATAAGGTGTCTACTAATATTAGTGATTTTTTTTATTAAGAATGATGGTACATGTGATATCCTCCTTATTATTACATCTTTAAAGCACGTACACGAGCCTTCCCAGCACATATCTATCTGTTTTCAGTGTAAAATTGAAAATAAAAGTCCTTTAGAATAATAGTAAGGTAAAAGTAGAGAAGCAGTTAAAAAACAATTGTGTAGGGAAGACAAAGAGGAATAAAATAAAAAAGATGGACTTGGAGCAGAGAGAAAAAAAAAAGAAAAAGAAAAAGAAAAAGAAAGTTGGTTACAGGGGTGGAGAGAAAAAAGGACACAATATAAAGTTGTAATTGCCCTGAAAGCACTGTTCGCTACATGCCAGCAAGGATACAAAACAAGACCGAAAATGCAAAACGAGAGAGTGTGAAGAACGACGCCATACGACACAGCAGCACCATCGCAGTGGTTGAGGAGGAAGGGGATGATGCATTACACGCTTTTGCTCGGATTGATTTAGATTGAAAGCTAAATTGGTGATAGTCTTTTATGATGCTTTGTTGTTCACCCTGTTTGAATTTGCGAGATCGATTACAGCCATGTATTCGCGATTACGATAGGCTTCAGTCCTTTGCTGTCATCCTCATTTATCTTCAGGTTCTAACCGAGCCTCTCTTATTTAACGAGTTACTTGCGCATTGTTGTCATTAATTGAATTTTTTTGGCCATTTCGGAAATGAAAGATTGGGTGCGCGTTGGTTGGATCGCTGGGAGCATCCTACAATGGTGTGTCGCTCGTAAATCTGGTAGTTGCGTTGTTTGCTTTGGTCGCAATTGAGAGTAGCAGTCAGAGCCTTGGCCGCACCTACGCCTTTCTTCTCTTCTGTACCGTATTGCTTGACGTCTGTTGGTTTATTCTTTTCGCTCGAGAAATTTGGTGCGTTCAGTGAATATATTTCATTTCGCTATTTGTTTATTCGATTAATTTCTGTTGAGACCAAAAGGTTGAATCTTGGCCGATGATTCTTGCCCCTTGGGATGAGGCATTGACCGTGGCATTCATTGTCTTTATTTTATTATTATGTCACATGAGGTTATAGATAAAGTGCAAATATGGATTGGGACAAAATTTGCATGCAGTTTCTTTTGTAACTGGAGTTTTGCGTTGATCATCTATGTTAACCTATAATGCTAACCCTCTCTAGTAAGGATGAGATATGCATGTGAGTGATCTTCTTGTAAAGCTGAATTTGAAACCACTTGCATTGTTAGTAGAATCATTTGTTTCTTATTGCTCCCTAGAATTTTTTCCCGATTATAATTTCCTAGTTTGTTGAGTTTTTTTATGTTTTTTTTTTTTTTGTTTATGTTCTTGAACATAAAAAGATTTTACTTCCCATAGATATAGTTGCTTTCTAGGGATTTTCCACTGAACAACTTTCCGATGAAATGTTTTCTTCCTTATTATGCAAATACTGTGACCAATTCACTTTGCTGATGGTCATTTCAAATCTTCAAACTCTTCTGCATCCTATGGTTAATATTCCATCCATGTTTCATGGAGGTCACTGTATCCAACAAGCTTATTGTCTTTTTTAATTTGTTTATTTATAACAAGGTTAAAGCTCAGTAAACTTTAATTTGAGGTGAAATATTAGAATATATGAAGGTTCACTTTATTTTGGAGTATCTTAAAATATCTTGAGAGTATGTTTGCAACATCTTATAATATATATGCGGAATCAATTTGTCATCTAATTGAGGAAGCAATCTTCACAGTTAACTCCGGATTTTTTCACATTTGTTGATTTATTTGTGAGTTTCGGCTGGTAAGGCATAATTATTAGTATAAATAGAAACATACAATTAATATTTAACACACCATATTAATCTAGTAGAGTATTGTTCAATCGCTTTATTCTCTCTTCCCTCACATGTTACCTAAACTCTAATTTTAACAGTGTGCATCCTACATTTAGTATTTTTTTGTCAATTTAACAAAATAAAGTTGCTGCCATATACAGTGAAGAGATTCAGGCAAACCAATTTTCTATGTTTGTAAGAGTCAGACAAGTGATCATGACTGTGTTTTCCATTCATATCTAATGAAGAACATTATGCGCGTTTGCAGGAACATTTCTACTCAAGATTACACAGCATTTTTCATATTTTCAGTGAAAGTTACACTGGTTATGCAAAGTGTTGGTTTTACAGTGAGGCTATCATCCTCGTTGTTATGGATTCAAATTTACAGGTTGGGTGCTTCCTATGTGGACACAACTTCTCGAGCAGCAGATGCTGATTTGAGGGGTAGTTTTTTGAGTCCTGTGACACCTGCAGTAGCTAGGCAATGCTCAAATTCCAATGAGATACTTGGAGGTTCTATATATGATCCATCGTACTTCTCATCCCTATTTGAAGATGGTCAAGAAAACAAATATCCAAGTGGGGTAGGCTAAACTTTGCCCAAAACCATATGTCATGATTACTTTTCAGTTGGTATCAATTAGAAACTTTGTTGTGCAATTTTTTCTGCCCCAATATTTATCTTACAGATAAGCTTTATTATTCACTAGTCCACCAGGACCCTAAGTTGTTAGTGGCTCTAGGAAAGAGAGAAACATTGAGCTGAAACCATATGTTTTTTAGAAAACATGGATGCTTTATTCATATAGAGAACAAAAATAATACATAATAAAGATATGATACCAGAATAGATAAAAAATGTCCCTGATAATAAAATATAATTTAGATATTGTTTATTATATAGATCAACTCTTTTATTTCATAATTATAACACTCCTTCTCAAGCTTTTTGCATATGTGACCTCAGCTTTTTGCATATGTAACTGATCCTTATCCTTGATCCTATAGAGACTTGGTGAATATGTTAGCCAATTGTTCATTAGGTTTGACAAATCTAGTGGAAATGTCTCCATAATCTAGTTTTTTTTCCCTTATGAAATAACAATCCATTTCAATATGTTTGGTCCTCATGATAGACAACATTAGAGGCAATGTGTAATGCTACCCGATTGTCACATACAAGGTGCATTTGGCAACTTTATTCAAATTTAAGCTCTTTGAAGAGTTGTTTTACCCATCTAAGCTCAAAGTGACTAATGCTATATTCTTGTATTCTGCTTTTGAACTAGACCTTTCCAAAACTCTTATTTTTTATTTTTTTTTTACTTTTCCACGATATTTTTCAACAAGAATGTGGCACCCTGAAATGGAGCATTGGTGACCCTACTTGCTTAGCCGCATCAAAATTCCAAAAAATTTGATTGTTTGTCTTATCTTCATAAAGGACACCTTTTCCAAGATCCTTCTTAATGTATTTTAGGATTTGTATGACCGAATCCCAATGGTCTTGGCAAGGAGAGTTTAAAAATTGACTTACACTCATTGTAAAGGCAATGTTTTGGACAAGTCACAATGTGGTAATTTAGCTTACTAACTAACGTTTTGTATCTCCTAGGGTTAAAATAGGTTCTTATTTAGATACAACTTTAACTTTTAGATTTATTGGTGTGTCTGTGGGCTTAGTATTTATCGTCCCTATGTCTTCTAGAATATCTAGAGCATATTTTCTTTGAAGTATGACCAAATCATCCTTGGATTGTGTCACTTCTATACCAAGGAAATATCTCAAGTGTCCAAGACTTGTGTGGAACTTTTAAGCAAGATATTGTTTTACCTGTACAATATACTCCTTATCATTGCTTGTAATAACAAGGTTGTCCACGTATACCAAAGACAATTACATTCTTGGGGAGAATGATGATAAAGTAGAGAATGATCAACATCATTTCGTAGTATCATTCTAGACTATTGGATAAAATCACCTAAGCCATGCACATGGGATTACTTGGGGCCGTATAGGGATCTATGTAGACGACATACCATGATCGATGACTCCCTTTGAACAATAAATCTAGGAGGTTACTCCATATAGACTCCTTCATCTAGATCACCATGTAGAAATGCATTTTTGAGGTCAAGTTGAAACATGATCAAGTCGTCAATAATTACAATGGAAATGAAAAGCCTAATTAATATCATTTTGGAAAGAAGAGAGAAAATGTCAACATAATCTTGACCATAGATCTGTGTATATCTTTCAACAACCAGACAAGCTTTATAGCTATTAATGTTACTGTCAAGTCCTATTTTATGAGTTTTCAACCACTAACACCTAACAATTGATTTGCCAATTGAAAGAGGAATTGATTCCAAAGGATCCCTACTTTTGAATGACACACATATCATCAATAATCGTTTATTGCCACTTTAGGCCAATTACAACTTCACCTACCTAGGAATAGGAATAAAATATAATGAGGACGAAAAAATATAAGTATGGTGAAAAGAAGATGATAATTGAGATTTGTGTAGTGAGAAGAAAGATTATGAGTTGAACATGTACCTTTTTGAATAGCAATTGGCCAAACAATTTCAGAGGATACCAGATCTTATTGAGAGATAGTGCAGGGAAAGATTGAGCAACATTGATATACCTACACTATATATCCATCAAAGACGGATCCCATATTGGAATTATAATAGGTTGTGAGCAATGTTGATATATCCTTGAAGAGGTATTGCAGAATCATCTCGAGTCATGTGGAGAGTCATGACAAGGACAAGTAGATGAATTAATGATCGTGCTACTGAAATAATGTTACTAGTTGATTGACATATTGCACACCAGTTGATAAAGTTTTCATATATTGCTCAAGATAGATTAATCGACAATTCAGGAGCAATAAGTGACTTGGTAGTATATGTCTTGGAATCTTGGGTGAATGAGGGGGTTTCCCATGCAACTTCCAACATATATCAATTGTATGTCCAATAGTGTTTGCATTTTGAACTATTTTTAGATTTTCATATGTAAAAGTGTTTTAAGTTATTACTTTGTGATGCAAAAACAATGTTTTCACTTGTAGACATAGTATGTTCCTTCTTGTTTCATATTTTGAGGAACATAGAGAGCTCAAATGATGCAAACGTCATAGTAGGGTTCACGAGTGATCCTATAATCTGATTCTTGGTAGAAACATACACTTGTGCCAAGCTATACAAGCCCAAAGTCATAAAGAATATACTACGGTTCTCAAGTTCTTTCACATATATAGATGGTGGAAGGAGCTCATTAAAATCATTTAAGGCATCATGAAGTTGGCTAAGATAAGGACACATATGATCATCAAATCATCAGAGAAAGGTGTTAAGAGGTTTTGGCACTGTACAATGGTTGTGTGATATTGGTATAAAAGGCATGAGCCTCACTCCAAACTGATGCACACGTCTCGCGGAGATAGAAAATAGATTTAAGTGAGGTGTGAATGGTGGAATTAATAATAATACATAGTTGATCATCAAGTTTTATCCATTGTTCTTGATGTTTTGTAGGAACAGATTCAACAGTTGTAATAAGATGGGATTTGTAACTTGTTTTGGAAGGCCAAGTGGAATGATTAGACTTGTCCATCTTCTTAATACTAACAATATGGTTAGAAAAAATGGAGAATTTGTTCCAAAGGTTGGTGTGTGTTGAAAAGAAAGTTTTTTGGGAAAGCTTGAAAAAAAGTAATTTATAAAATGATCTAAGAAAAGAGAAAAGTAGATTGGATCACCAAAAGAACTTCAGTGAGACAGTCACAACAGGGATATGAGCATACAGAGGAGGTGACTTGGGGAAAGATTGGTCGGCTATAGGGGCACCGCATGTGCCAGTGGAACTTGTGGTAGGAGAAGGAGAGAGAGGTCACACGTGAGGTAGGTGTATGGGTGGCTTGAGTTGGCGCTTGGGTGGTTGGATAGATCAGCATGATCTCAACCTTGTGTTTTCTAGAGGAAAAGGTGATCACAAGAAACATCACCGAAGGTGGTACCAGGATGGTGAATCAAACTTGGAAATGGTTCACAAAAAAGAGAATATCTTCTAGAAACCATTGTTTTACCGAACGAATATGATTTTGAAAGACTCTAGATACCATTTTAAACTATAAGAAAGAAAGAAAGAAACATTGAGCTAAAATCGTGTGTTTATGAGACAATAATCAATGCAATAAATAGATGATATTTAATATCCTCTAATTAGAAAGATATGTACAGGAGTAAATAGAAACATTCCTAATAACACATAATCTAGATGTTTTTTATTATGTGGGATCAATTCCTTATTTCTATAATTACTCCAGTGGATTTATTTGCTATCGAATTGAATCTTGCTGCACAATGCAATGGTCAATAACTTGCAGACAGGGCATACTTTTTTATACTACATAAAATATCATTCTTAATATTTATTTTTTGATATGACAAGAATCTACTGCGCACAGTGTTATTGTTGGTCATTTAAGGAGAGGTAGAGTAGCTAACTTCCTATGTGGCATTAGAAGTAGGTTTATTAGGCATTTTGCTGGAAATTGAGCATTTGTGAGGGGTGAAAGGAGTGTGGGAAGGTGATGAGTGTCTAGTTATGTTTTAGCTTGATTTAATATTACACTTGAATTTGTTTAAACTTACAGAATTTTAGAACAAACAACATGAATCTTAAAGATGTTCACCACTGAACACAAATTTAATCTATAGGATTAAGTGTAAAACTTGCATATAAGAGTAGAGCTATACCATGAACACCAGAATAAAAAAATAACCACACAACAAAGAGATAAAAATAGAATTCCTTGGAAGCTTGCCACTAGACACTGCATTAATCCATAGGATTATTCAAGTGTGAAAAGTTTACTTCTAAGAAGAGAAGAACATGAATGTAGTAATAGATATCAGAGGTGGACGAAACTTATTTAATAGAACACTTTCAATTCAGTAAAGAAGATGAATAAAAGAAAATAATGCAAGATAGGAACGTATGGATTGATGGAGGAAGCCATGCCACTTGAAAGGAGCTAAGATAAGTGTTGAAAGGAGTTCCCACTTGATCCTAAGATCTAAAATAAGACTCAAAGAAGATGATTCTCTTCTTTCAAAGAGCTGTAGAAGTGCTCTAGAAAATCTCTCTTCAATATATTAAAAAAATTATTTGCTAAGAGAAGAGATGGCTATTTATAGACCATCTCCTAAATGACATTCTAATGTGCCTAACACGAAATGTGAATATTGAATCTAGAGGGTTGAAGTTTAAATGAAACTTAAACTAGACAAGGAGGGAAAATTTAAGTTTTGAAATTCACAAATCAGGTTTAGATCAATGACTTAGATTGGTCCATGTTTCCCATGTCACACTTCCCATGCATCCTTCACACTTGCCATACCTGGCTTTCTCCTTGACTTTTCTTTGCTTTGACTTCGCTTGCTCTGCTGAAATTTAAGTTGGCTTCCTTGGGCTTGGATGACTTCAAAACGGTCCTTACTTCACTGTCTTCCAATTTTTGATAGGTTCAGATGCAAAATTTATATGCATCTATTTTACACATGAAAGTAAATTTCTAATTTCTAAAATTTACAATCAAAATAAACTTAACACTACAAGAATTTATTCATTACAAACTATTTTAGATCCTCCCCTATTCATGCACTCGTTAGGAGGTGTCTTGAAATAGTTGGGGCTTGGGAGAGAATCGAGCACTATCTATCTGCCCAGATTGTTGCTTTCTTTCTATTTTTCTGCATTTTTGTATTGTAGGGATAGAGAAGGATACAGATAAATAGAGAAAGAAGAGGGTAAAAAGGAAGAAGAACATAATAGAGAGGACAGAGAGAGGAGGACAGAAATAGAGAAGACAACAAAACTGCATTGCACTTTTGTTATTATTATTCAGTTTTCATTCAGTTGTCTGAATACACCAACCTACTTAATCATAGGAAGCTATGAATAACTAGCATCATTTTCTTCTTTATATTTACATATCTCGACCAGTCTCTGTTTTTGCTCCCATTTCCTGGTACCTATAAAGATCTCTCATGACAACTTCCCTCAATACTCTTATTGATCTCCCTCTTCTCCTTTCCACCAACTCAAAATTTAATCTACTCTCTTCATTGGTGTTTCCATTGACCTTGTCAAACCAATTATTTTTTATTCTGTTTCTCAACTAGTGGTCAAATAGACAAATATTATGCATCCAAGTGATGAAATTTCATACTTTAACAATATTTTTCTTCCCTCCCTCTTGTAAGATTTGTGACAAGAGGGGCTCCCTTTATTGTCAGTATTTTAGTCACTTATGTTTCAAAGATGGATTTTGCTTCTATGATAGTCTTATGTTTTCGGACTGTCTCTTGGAATTTTCACTTTTGCTTTCAGGAGTACTTATGAGTCTTCTGACAATGCTCATCATGGCAGCTAATTTTTTGAAGTTGAGTTAGGTTGCAAGTTCAAATTCTAATATGCCTATATCCATTGTTGGGTACTGCATTGCCATGTACCAAGCCATAGTGCTAGGCATGAGGGGATTGTGTTGGAGAGTGCCCAATCACCTCTGGCTGCCTTAATTGTGGTCTCTTGTAGCTGCCTTCCCTACACCCTGCAGCACCTTCAATGTGCAAGGTGTGAGGGTGTCTTTGATCTAAATTTTACTAGATATATAGCCAATCTAGTCCTTCTTATGAAGCTTTGGCAGTTTTCACGTTCTAAACCGGTTTTTGTAAAATTAAATTAGATCTTAAAATCCAAATTCTATTAATGATACCTTGATTATAGGGAAGATTTCTGATTTCATATTTTATCGTCATACCCTTTTATCTATTAATTCTCTATTTGTGTAAACTTTAGTAGGCTTTTTATGTCTCATTTTATTTGGTTTTAGATGTTCAATCATGACATTACCCATAATGAGTCCACGTCATTTGCTGAAGTTTCTGAGAAGTCACCCGCAGGCAGATCTTATCAGGCTGTGGATGTAAGTATCTGCTTAATTAATATACTCCTTTTGAATCAATTATCCTTGTACAACACTGTCAATCTGTATTAGTTTTTCTATCACCTCATTAATTTTCTTACTACAGTTTACCATGAACTTTGGTAAGTGTTATACACAATGTTGCAGATGGATGAATGTATTTATGATTTTTTATAATTTCAACAATGGTCATTTTGGAGTTTTTATTTATTTAGCACAAATAAGTGTTTGGTAAATATTGTAAGGTTAGGTCCCAGTATGAATGCTTTTAGAGGAATAGTTTAACAGTCATCCTGATTTTATGCCTATAAAATATCCTGGTATGTATACAGGGAAACAATTTATATTTTTAGTTATAATTGTTTCCATTAAGGAGATTCCTATCCAGTGGGCTCCAAGTTGCATCTTTAAGGATATTTCTTAGGATCGTTAGTTGGTTTGAGATAAGGTTTGGTGATTGGCTTCTACTTGGCACATGGTATTTATAATGAAGTAATTTTTTACTTTTATTGATGTTTTGTTTGATTGCAGTCGTTTTTAAGGTTTCATTTTCTTGGAATTTTCATGGACCCAAATTATAGGCAGACTTCAATTTATATCATGGCATATTTGTTCCATTTATTTGATTATGTTGCTATAATAGTTTTTTAGTATTCTTTTGAATAGGTGAATTTTGAATCCTTTGGTTTATTAATAAACTTTCTTTTGAACTATTTAAGCAGTCTTGTGCCAATTAAAGTTTGTTGTCTGCTAATTCTCTCTGGAAAGGATTATGGTTAAGGGAGAGCCTTTTGTTTGGGCAATTGGACATAATTTGATCAAATGAATGATCTATTATTGATAGGAAGGCTATGTAAAGCTCTAGCTTTTAATGTGTAGTCGTGATTGAAAGACTGAATGTCAATTAGTCAGCAATGGCTCTGTTTGGTTTTTTATGTCTATTGTTTTTATAAGAAAGACGATTATAGACTTGCATAAGCATAAGCATGCTATGAAATAGTGTAGAGATGAGGAGAAATCTCCCTTGTGTGTCTTTGCATACACATAGGGTTCTCTATTTATAATAGAAGAAATATGGGTTAAGCCCAAATACAAATAAATATGTAAGAATAAAATAAAATAAAATAAGAACAATGTTTCCCTAATAAAAATATATGTACTATGTTTCCCTAATTAACATAAACACAATATAAACTAAATATAATATCTCTAACACTCCCCCTAAAGCTGGAGCATATAAATCATATGTTCCAAGCTTGTTACAAAGATAGTCAGATCTAGGTCCTCGCAAGGACTTAGTGAATATGTCTGCCAACTGGTTGCTTGAGTTAACGAACTCAGTCTTGATATCTTCAAATATGATCTTTTCTCTAATAAAATGGCAATCAACTTCAATGTGCTTGGTTCTCTCATGGAAGACAGGGTTAGAGCTAATATGAAGAGCAGCTTGATTATCACATATAAGTGTCATGTGAGTGATATCTCCAAATTTCAATTCACTAAGTAATTGTTTAAGCCACACAAGTTCACAAGTAGTTGATGCCATAGCTCTATATTCTTCTTCTGCGCTGGACCTAGCCACAACACTTTGCTTCTTACTTTTCCAATCAGCATCTGAATAGCAAACGATTTTTGTATCGTTGTTAGGACCATATAGCAAACCTTTTCTAGGTGATCCTTTAATATACATCAGTATGCGAACAACTGCATCCCAATGGTCTTCACATGGGGAGTTAAGGAATTGACTCACCACACTAACTGCGAAGGAAATGTCAGGACACGTAACAGTAAGATAGTTCAATTTACCAACTAATCTTCTGTAACGTTCAGGATCTGAGAAAGGCTCCCCCTGATTTGGTAGGAGCTTGATGTTAAGATCCATATGTGTCTCAACAGACTTATAGATCATTAACCCTGTTTCCTCCAAGATGTCTAACGCATACTTCCTCTGAGATATGACAATACCATCATTGGATTGTGCTACTTCAATACCCAAAAAGTATCGGAGTTTGCCAAGATCTTTGGTTTGAAAATGGTGACAAAGGTGTTGTTTCATCTGAGAGATGCCAAGGTAGTCGCTTCCTGTGAGAACAATGTCATCGACATACACTATTAAGTAGATACATCCATCACTTGAGTGGCGATAGAACACTGAATGATCCGCTTCATTGCGAGACATACTAAATTGTTGAACAACACAGCTGAATTTACCAAACCAGGCCCGAGGAGACTGTTTTAGGCCATATAGGGATTTGCGAAGACGACATACCAATCCAGATGACTCCCCCTGAGCAACAAAGCCGGGCGGTTGCTCCATATAAATTTCTTCATGCAAATCACCATTAAGGAAAGCATTTTTGACATCAAGTTGGTAAAGAGGCCATTGTCGAAGAGCGGCCATGGCAATGAATAGGCGAACCGAGGTCATTTTCGCCACTGGAGAAAAAGTATCACCATAATCCAAACCAAAAATCTGTGTGTAGCCTTTGGCAACTAGTCAAGCCTTCAAACGATCAATTGTACCATCAGGGCCAACTTTGATAGCATATACCCACCTGCAACCAACAACAGACTTTCCAGATGGTAATTGGACAAGCTCCCAAGTTCCACTTTTCTGTAAAGCACTTAATTCATCCAGCATGGCTTGACGCCAACCAGGATGAGTTAAGGCATCACCCACAGACTAGGGAATTGACACAGAAGAAATGGATGAGAGACATGTGTAAAAAGATGGAGATAACCTGTGGTAACTAAGAACAGTATAATGGGGGGAAGGGTTACGAGTAGAGCGTATACCTTTACGGAGGGCAATAGGCAGGTCAGACTCATTTGCTGGAGCCGGAGGCAGCACAGGAGGTGAGTCATGAGGGAGACGATTGCGGCGACTATAAACCTGAAGGGGTGGAGTTGAAGGACGATCCTATGGGGAATGAGAGTCTAAAGGATCACAAAATATAGGAATATCAACAGTGGTAGGTGAAGGTACAGAACTAGAAGATAGTTCAGATGAGGCACCAGCAGAAGATGAGGCACTAACAGAGGTGGTTGTAGACGAGGAAGACGCCATAGAGAGGGAGAAACCCTAAAAATTCAACGTGCTCCGATTGACGCAACGACCACAGATCCAGAAAGAGGGCGAGGAGGCGATTCGGATGGATTGGTCGCTGGTCAATTCAGGAACTCCGGCGGCGGCTCCGGCGACTGCTCCGGCGACGGCTCCGTTGACTGCTCCGGCGACGGTGGCGGCTCCGGCGGCGGCGGCAACAGCGGCTGCGACCGTGGAAGAGGCTGGATCACAACCTAAGCTCTAGATACCATATGAAATAGTGTAGAGATGAGGAGAAATCTCCCATGTGTGTCTTTGCATACACATAGGGTTCTCTATTTATAATAGAAGAAATATGGGCTAAGCCAAATACAAATGAATATGTAAGAATAAAATAATAACAATGTTTCCCTGATAAACATATATGTACTATGTTTCCCTAATTAACATAAACACAATATAAACTAAATATAATATCTCTAACACATGCTATACTTTTACATATTATGTATAACAATTATAATTAACAAATTGATATTTGGTTATTATTTCTAAGTTCATGAATAATCAGTGCACATTGCAACATCCTCACAGACAGGCAATTCCTTGTAGCTCATTCCATCCATATCTTAGTTTCTAGTCTGGTTTCGGAATCTTCTCACCTCTTTGTATTTTTCACTTACCAGTTTGACTTATGCTGAAGCCCGTCATTCTGACTTTTATTGGTGCCATCCTCCAGTTGTGCATTCATATTTTATGTGGATGGCATTACCGAAACCGGGAATAACATTAATAGCAGTATTTTTCTCACATCTCTAGTATTATTTTCCAGTACTACTGCATATATTTTTTCTCCACACATAATTGAATCAGTCCTTGTCCTTAATATTTATTACTTATGTTTTCCTACAAAGACAGGAGTTGATGTTTAAATTTTCTTCTCAGTTTGCTCCTTTTTTTATACTTAATTTGATGTCTACTGCCATCTGATCCACCAAGATCGGAGATATTTATTTGCTACGTAAATTCCTTATAACTTTGATCTGGTTATCTGTCAATGTATAGTATATATATAAATATGTCTTGGTTACGATCGGTCTTTGTCCTTGCAGGAAGAGAAAGGGTTGGTTAAGAGGGAAATTGTTTGAAATAGATCCGCATAAACATTGTTCCCACTGTGGGGGTGGGTCTTGTACCATATGCAATTTTGTTGGCAATTTTCTGACTGAATGTTGGTGGAAAGGAGAGGTGCACTGATTGGTACATCTTATGACAATGATATCATGATTTCCTAGAGCTAAGGAAACCATTCTGGTTGTGTCAAAATATTTGGGTTTTCACGTTGCTGACAAATCCGCAAATGGGCAAGAAAGCAGTTTGCTACACTGCACTCCTGCTTTGCATACTACGTCTACAGCTATAGGTGAACAAGGGTCCTGGGATGTATTATCTTTTTTCCAGGATTCTATTTTGCTTTTTGTTTTAAATTTTGCAGTGATTGATTAGGGGCCAGTTAGTAAATCTGTAGTTACCAAGGGAATGCTAGCAAAATATTTTTTTTGTTCCATTTTTTTAAAACTAGACCATCATACACGGTATTAAAGATACTATCAATGAATTAGTGTTCATATTCATATTGTAATTGAATTACGCAGCATGTGAGCGCCTGTTGATTCTCCAACGCTTACTGATCATGGTCAAGCAAAACATATCATCAAAGTGAACTCAAAAAACCAAACCCAAAATTGACCAAAATAAAAATGTTACCTGCTTTTTGATGGTATGAAATAGTTACTTAAAGTTTGTGTTTCTTTTTATTGCTTTAATTAGTTCGGTCACATGACAAGCTGCTTTCAGGTACCGATTATTAAAGTACCACTGTTGTACTCAATCCACCTGATAACAGTAATGTTTAAAGACTAAATCAATATGTTCAAGCAGCAAAAGCCACCAGGATTATGTTCTTGGTCACCACTGTAGTTATTCTACTAAAATCACGATCTCAGTGCTACGCTGTTAAAAAAAGTTACGTCCTTTAATAAATGCAGTTTCTTCCTGCATCTCTTTAAATTTCTCCTATACCTCCATAAATATATATTTTTTAAAGTCATTTCCAAAAAATCAAAAATAAAATTTCTAATATGAAAATAAACAATAACTTTTAGACTGTTTAATCCTGAAACAACTTTTTTTAAAAAAAATATTTATATAACTTAGAAGTCAAAAATGATTTTTAAATTGTGTAATCTGAAAGTCAAAGGACTTATGTACGATCCAAAATTCATATTTTACTTTTGAATTATCTAATCCGAAAAATGTAAGAATATATATATATTTTTTTTTGTATTGGTATGTAGATAAATTTTTTTGGAGGCGCAGAAAGAAGCTGCCCATATAGATCGGTTCTATTTGATAAGAAAAAGTAGTGCATCTCAACTCAGTGATATCTTTTCGGCTATTGCTTCTGCACCTTCACAGTAACAGATAAAAAGACTAAAATACCCTTCACCATCACTCCTACCGCTTCTATTACCGCTGCTACTGTAGAGAAAGAAGAGAGGAAGAAAAGAGAGAGAACATGGAAAAAAAAAGCTCATCTCATATTTTTCGGAAAGTTCTATTGAAATACATTTCAGTAGGATGTTCTGAAAAACTTGTTCCGGAATGCGTTATATGTTTTCTCCAAAACTTGTTTTGGAAATCTTATCTCGAAAAGCTTGTTTCCAAACGTATTTTAGGCGTTCTGAAAATTTTGAAAAGCTCGTTTGAAATAATTTTTGAAATATATAATCAAAAAGTTATTTTTACTTAGGCTAAAATGATCATTTTAAAAATTTAGAGGGTGTGTTGCAAAGAAATTGTGGGAATGTAGGTAATAGAAGCCTTCATTGAAAAGTATATTTGCGTCTTATTTAATCAACTAAATTGATTTGTAAAGAAAATATTGTAAGTACTTACAAGGAATATTGAATATCTAAAGTTTAAAGTTAGACAACTGCAGCACAATAGAAGGAACAAACTCTCCACTAAGATAAATACTGAAATTATAAGGTAGGATTAATTTAGTTGAAAGACCAAACATACGTTTCCGAAAGATAATTTAAATGCGCTTCAACAAATCATACACCACAGTTCATTGATAAAAAAAAAATAAATTCAAACAAGTCATGCCATATTCACATTGAGAGAACATACATAGAGGGTAGGAAAGGCTAAAGAATATAATTGAATAGTATATCAAATTATAGTGCCATTTTTTTAGGAAGCATAAAAATAGATTTCCCATATCTGCGACAAACCTTTCAGAAATTATGTGAAAATTGAATTTAAAAACATTTTTTTTTTTGCATAATTTCAGAATTTAAATTTAGGTTTATAATTGAAATTGTTCAAGATAACTTCTAGGATCTAAATAACCTCGAACTTTTCTTAAAAACCTTGGGGATGAAATAAATAATAATCAATCAGATTCACCAGCAAATTTGCGTCACCAGCAAACACTGGTAAATAGACAAAGAAACTTACTGAAACAAAAAAAATACCATCCTGTTCGATCTCCCAAAGCAAATCTTCAGGCCAAGAAGGACCACAGTTCTCGTCATTTCCTGTATAGTTCTTTTACCTCTTTTGCCCATATAATTTCTATTCTTTTTTAATTACTTTTATATAAACAAGTTCACTTCCAACCCATCGTAATTGAAATGGGTTAACTGTTGAAAATAAAATAGAATAACCTATCCCGCTGGATTCATGAAGGATGAAAACCCACTTAGCCAATGAAACAAAGAAAGAGCATACACTTGTCAATCAAAACAACTTTAGACAGTAAAAATTCAAAATCCAGAAGGCAGGCAGTTTTTTGGTTCACCAAAAGCCTCGTACAAAATCTTAACAAAAGAAAAACAAATGGCTACTCGCCACGATGGTAAGGCGAATGAAACAAAGAAACCTTAATATATGGGTATGAGAAAAGCAGGGAACCCATCCTAATAAATTGCTTTAACGTAAGTTTGCAACCAATGTAGATTCGAAATGGTGTGATTAAACCTCAATGCACCATCTAAAATAATCGCCAAAAATCAGAACTCCTAATTGGGTGATCATTTCACAGTCAAGATCTTGATGACAGATGCAGTGCCCACACGATGCAGTGCCACAATAGAATCCCCATTATGGCAGAGACCCTTGGCCTTGGCATGTTGCATGGCGAACTCTATGGCTTCTTCAGTTGTTTCAGCATGAGAAGCTCTAGCAGACGCTGCACTCAATACTGGAACCAATCCACGGAATATCAGGCTGTGTCTCGCAGGGGCCTCGTCACTGCATGCCCAGTCAAAAGTATCAGTCTTGAGTTCAGGAACAACTACAGAAAGAATTGGCATGCCTGGCCTGTATTTAGCCACCAATTTTGCAGTACTCCCTCCTCTAGTTAAAACCAATATAAGAACCGCTTTAGCCGAGTTGGCTGTTCTAACAGCAGAAGAAGCTAAACTCTCCAATGGGCTCATGGGTACCGGTGAGTGTTCCATAATCCTTTTAAAAACATCTCCATAGTCAAGTGTGCTCTCTGCTTCAATGCATATTTTAGCCATAGTTCGAACAGCAAGTTCTGGATAAGCTCCAGCAGCTGTTTCGCCACTGAGCATCACACAGTCTGTGCCATCCAGAACTGCATTGGCAACATCAGTAGCTTCAGCCCGAGTTGGCCTGGGAGATTTGATCATCGACTCCAACATCTGGGTTGCTGTAACAACAGGTTTTCCTTGGATATTGCACTTATAAATCATCACTTTCTGTGCGAGAAATATCTTCTCTATTGGAATTTCCATTCCAAGGTCGCCACGAGCCACCATAAATGCATCTGAATTTGCAAGGATTTCATCAAAGTTCGCAACCCCTTCTTGGTTTTCAACCTGTCATATACATTTGAAGTAATGGACAGAATAAGTGACCAGAAACAAGTAAATAAAGATAAATGATAGTAACACACTATTTTAAAAAATACTCTTTATTATATAATTGAGAGACATGGACGTGAGAGCCTATAAATAAAGGAGTCTGGACCCATTAAATAAAAAGTGAGAGCGCATCATTTACTAGGACCCACATTGATTTCATTCAATAGTTGCATGCTGAAAAGGAATGAATTAGATAGAGTGTTGTTATCATTCCTTTTAAATGTAACACTATATTAGAGATAGCAAGTAGTTAGAAGCTCATAAGGCAGTTTAGTTTCTTTAAAGAACACAACAAATTCGACAGATGATATTCTATATCATACATTAGGATGGATGCAACATGCATCTCAAGGATATTATTAGTATATTACAACTAATTTAGAAAAATTAACATATTTTTTATTCATATCTTGAATCACTTTCCTTTTCCATCAAAGAGAACACAATACCTTAGACATGAGCATAATGTTCTTAGCATGTTTTCCAAGAACTTTCCTGACTTCCACCAGGTCAGAACCTTTTCGAACAAAAGAAAGAGCAATCATGTCAATTTTATTGGGAACTCCCCAGGCCAAGATATCTTCCTTGTCTTTCTCTGTCAAAGTTGGGAGATCCACTATCACTCCAGGCAAATTAACATTCTTCCTCTCACCAAGAGTGGCAGAGTTCTCACACCGGCATTGAACCAAACCCAATTTTTTGTCACACGATAAAACTGTAAATGATATGGTGCCATCCGCACACAGTATGACCATTCCGGGCTTCACATCCTCAGCCAACTTTTTGTAGCTCATACAAATCATTTTTTCATCACCCTTTATGCTATAGTCAGTTGAAATGGTTATTTCATTACCTTGTTTCAGTTGGATAGGCTTACCATCCTTGAGAAATCCAGTTCGAATCTCAGGCCCCTGCAACAATGTTAATGGTCAAATAAAATGAAAGAAAATTATGATTATGGACGAAAGTTTATTAAAAATGATTGGCCTCGTCTACAAAACAATACCAACGCAATATAAATCAAAAGGATTGTATCCTGCAATATTCCTCTTGGCAAGAATAATGAAATATGTATGTTTGTTTCAGAGGTAAAACCACCTGGTTTACACAAGCACCAATGTTTGTTTCAGAGGAGTCAATCTTGTAATAAAAAGAGCTTATCTTTATGCGAAATTAAAGTCTTACTCCACTTTAAGGAACAATATATGATAACAATAGTCTGACAAAGGTTTTAGCCATAAAACATAATCCATCATTGATTTGAGACATTGATAAATTGAGTACCTTTTTATTCAATGTTAAACATTATGGAGGTATAGGGACCTCCTTATGCACTTCGAGGTATACGAAGTCTCAGCCGCATTGGTTTTTCTAGCTTACAAATAATGTCGGGCAGCGAGGAGTCTCTGACAAGCACAATTTGAAGGACTTGGATCCTCTCATATTTACTTTTTAACAGAAGAGGAACCATTTCAAATCCTAATAATTTATTATGTCTATATTACTTAGGCAACGAGTAAAAAAAAAAAAAAAACAAAACCAAATGAAACTCACTGTATCACAAATCCACTAACCTACTAAAGCAAACTCACATCTTCCCCATTATTCTTGTGTAGTTATAGTTAGTTTTTATTGTAAAGAAAAATTGTAATAAAGGGTTACAATATATTGAATCAGACCTCTCCTCTTAACATCAAACCAGAGAGAATCCAAATCCCAATTTAAATCCTTATGGATACATACACAAAAAATAATAATAAATAAGATGGGTGGGAGGACACAACTGATTGTTAGATAATCTCGATTCTCCAACAGCCAATCCAAGGTTAGATTTGATTAATGCAATATTATGCACTCAAATCTCAATACTAGTATTCCTCACACACTTCACTTTCACAAACAAACACATATACTGTCAGATGACACACAAACACCTGCAAAGTCAGATTAGACAATAGCAATCCATCACAGCCTATTCCCATCAGAATCAGAAAATCAGCAACAATCAAACCAAACTTCAGATTTAAAAAATATGTAAAAAAAATCGGCGACAAGAATATATATAAATATAAATATAAACATAATCACAATTAAAAGAAAAGGGTAGAAAAGGGATCATGAAATATAAATCTCGTGCCTTGGTGTCAAGCATGACGGCACAGAGAATACCGGTGTTCTCCATGGCGGCTCTGAGGTTATCGAGGGTTTCCTGGTGGTATTCGTGGGACCCATGTGAGAAGTTGAAGCGAGCAACGTTCATGCCGGCTCGTAGAAGCTTCTCGACCATCGGAACGGAGCGCGATGCGGGTCCCAGCGTGCACACGATCTTCGTTTTGGGTCTCTTCTCTGCCTGAACCGTCGTCGCCATTTCTGCTTTAGTTCCTGTGTTTCTCAAACAACGAAAACCACTCTCTTTGTTTTTCAACCAAAAAAACACGCAAAAGAGTAGACAAGACAAGAAAGGTTGAGATGCGACTCTTGTATTTTATGCTCCCTGCAACCCAATTTTTTTATTTTTTTATTTTTTTTTAAAACACTAAGATTGTGACACTTTTATAGGAATACCATCCACATAATCTTCTTCCCCACCAATCCTATTTTCCTTCCATTACATAACAAGTGTACTGTAAAAAAATTATTTTCTTATTAAAATTTAATATTTTTTCTATTTATATTTCTAATAATTTACTGATACATGGTAAAACTTATACAATCGAACTAACTATAAGCGGAAAACAAGCTCCGGTTATATATCTATCAACAAATTTACACAAGTTATGATCTACACATCTCAATTTTATTTAACAAATGACTATAAAATTAATCTAAAAACTTCTCTATTTCTCATCACCTATTACTTTAATTTTTGTAATGTATAATAAGGTTTTATCTTTTAATGATGAATTTTTGTACTTAATATTAAATACGATAAATTTGTTGATATTTTATCCAACTCAATGATATGTTCCCAATGTTTTGGTGAAAACATCATGTTAGTATGTCATATTTAAGTCTACCAAAAGATTGTTAACACTTCGATTAGTTTCTATATAATAAATTGCTATTTAACTATAATTAACTAATTATACTGACAAAGAACTCATGAGTTGGGAATTTCTTGTAAATTCACACAATTATCTTAAATGAGAGCAGACTCTCAAAATCTGAATAGTGGTTTTAACTTAACCAAAACGTCTAATACACGAATAACATGCAAGATGACAGGAAATTTTTTTGTTAGACAATAATAAATGAAAAATTTGTCACATATAATATAAATATTTTTCAAGACTCTAAGCATTAATTTTCTGGTTTAATGTCTCAAAAGGTCTCTATTTTCGTTCAAATTTTCAAATAGATCCCTTGTTTTTTTTAGCGTCTCAATTGAATTCTTATTTGTGTTAATTTGATACAAATAAATCCTTTCTCTCAATTTCATCAAACGGCGTTAATGAGTGTGTGACGTGGCCTGGTGACACTGCAGTTTTAATAAACATGTTAATAAAAACGTGTGTGAATTCAATTTTTTAAAATTTAGAATTAAAGAATTAAGTAAATATACTTTGTGTTGAAATTAATTAAAGAAAGGGCAAAGTTGGAAAATGATATTATTCTTTTTGCTGAAAGCTCCATTGTCTCTGCAATTGAGATTGAGTGTCAAACCCTATCTGCAAGAGAAAACCCAATCGCGAGTGCAAGTTCGCCGTTCAGAATGGGATGACCTTTGCAAGCCAAGCTTCTTCATCCGGCAACCATGGCAGCCAAGCCGCCGTTGCACATCACCATCTTCCTCGCTCTACCAGAATCGCGAGTCATCTTCGCATCTTCACAGAAACCGTCCCTTCTTCTTCGTCTTCATCAACCTAAAAATCCCAAACAGCAGAGAACCCAAATTGTTGGTACCAGCGAGATATGGTTCGAAGAGTATAATGCAGGAATTAAAACTAAGAGTAGCGTATAAGCGTGTTCAGTCACTTTTAAAACGAAGTTGGTCCTTTTTCGCAAAATAATTTTCTTTCAGAAAATTTATCGAACAGTTTGAGTGCAGGCAAAAGTAACAAGTGTAGGGAGTAGAAAAATCACACAAGTAATTTTTATACTGGTTCGATTCAGAAGAATCTACGTCCAGTCGTTAATCACTATAAACAGTGATTAATAGTTCCACTAAAAAGATGTTTCTTAGATTACAATTATAGTGAATGAAAATCAAATAAATAAACCTTCCTTCGACGAGCGAACCGGAAGAAGACCACTCTGCCAACTCGAAGAGAACTGCTCCGGCAATCGACCAACGATTCGCGAGCTTCTCCTGTTCACGAGACCAGGCAGAGCACCTTGCTAACTCGAAGAGAGTCTGCTCCGACAATCGACCAACGATTCGCGAGCCTCTCCTATTCACGAGACCAAGCAAGGGAACTTTGAACAAAGCTTCTAAGAACTTCCCTCTGACAAACAATGTTCTATTAAGCTTCTCAGTTCAAAAACGTTGCCTCTAAAATTTACAGAAGCCAAATATATAGCCAATTGCACTGAATGCCAAAGGTCAGGTCCCAACTGCCACGAATAATCGATTATTGTAAGTGATAATCGATTATTCAAGTCCGTTACAGGTTTTTCAAAAAGTGATAATCGATTAT
>NC_028357.1:15600498-15636132 GCF_000741045.1 Vigna radiata var. radiata
TGATTCTTAGTAAATCAAATTCAGCTTTTAGCATACTCAATTTACCCATGAAATCAACAATCATTTATCAAACAATTAAGATGTTTATGATTCAGCTACTAATTTATAAAGTACAATGAACACAATAGTAGCTTCAATGAATATAATCACATCACAGCTGCTCCAAGTTTATCACGAAGACTTTATTGTTAGCACAATTTACTCAAAGCTAACTTTGACAGCACGATGTATAACTTCCCAAACAACAACTATAATTCATGTATTTTCATATCCCAATTCTGCTCAATCTCATGAATTCAGTTGTGCATATCAAAACAACATATACAACAATTCAAACAATATGCAATAATCAGATTTAATTCAATAGAATTTTTTATCTCGGTCCAAAGAATTTTAACCACCAACTTTATCAACTACTTCAGGCTTCTCTTAAGAAACTTAAAGCACACAAATCTTTCTTTCAAGTTTCAGAAACCAAAAAAAATTCTCAGACAAGATTTGTTAGGCTAAGTATTTAGAAATTTGAGACAAAATAAGACAGCTGCAAATTGACAAACAAGAAGCTATGAGACATTTAAGAAATAGTCAAATTTGGGTGCTTCAGTTTTCATATTTGAGCTTGCGCTGGTCTTTCAGCCTTTTAAAAGGATTTAAGAGTTTCTTTTGAATCATTTATTTTAGATATCTCACAAGTACCTAGCTTTTGCTACATGTTTACTCAAATGTAAGTACATCATACAAACCTCAGGAATAAGCAATTAAACCAGCAACTTGTTATCAGCAAAAGATTTAAAAATGGTGGTTTGGAGAGTGAAAATACCCAAGGTTGTGAAGACACAAATTCTTTTGTTATGAACATGTTTAAATAAGAGAAATGAACTTGCGATCATAGTTGATTGATGTTAAAACAACAGTGTTTCTAAAATTTACTTATCCAGATCCAATTATGTGTAAATTTTAAATATAATGAATCAAATAACTTTTAGACACCTAATTTGTCTCAAAAACAATTTTGAAAGCTTGAATAAGACAATATCAAATTATTGCAAGATGTTCAGCAATTAACTAGTGGAAAATCAGAATTTTAAAAACTGAAAAATTTACTCAACCAAGGAAATGCAGTTTTGCCTAACTTCTTTTAAAAGATTATTCCTTTGTGAATTTCACACCAAAATTTTTAACACAAAAGCTGATTTAGATTTTATCTTTCAACATTTTTTTTAAACCAAATAATTTACAGCACAATTATGCAAATTTGATATGTTCATTTACTGCATCTAAGCTCTCAATGTGAATTATCATAGCTCATATGGTAAGCATTTGAACTTAAAAACAAATTTTAACAGAAAAAACTTCAAAACAGAGATGATACTTTAATTATCAAATGTCTTTAATCATCCAAAAATACCAATGAAAAAATGTTAGTCAGCTCATTTGAATGACTTTTTCATAATTTTGATGTTGGACAGAGATTACACCAAAGGTAATCTTCAAAGTACTCATGAAATTTAATACTAATCCAGTTAAATACAGATTCAATTTTCAGCTAACAGCAAAGCGCCAAAATAATAATGCATATGACTAATCATAACAAAGATAAAATTTAGCACATGAATGTCTCAAATAGATGAATTTCACTGATTAAAGTGTGTAAACAGAAAATAACACACCATAGGATGAATGAATCAGTGATGGACATATCATTTGCTCAAACAGACATGAATATGACAGTAATCAAATAATGGAAGATAAAAAAGAATACAATACAACAACACAGTTTAAACAATACTTAACTCAATCACTTTGTGCTCGAACCAAGGCTTTGGATATCACTTGATGGATTCACTTCCTGGCTTGGAGCATCAGCTCCAGAAATAGACCATCATAAAATTTTCTTCTCCTTTTGAAAACTTATTCTGCAAAACAAAGCAATGGAGCTTTTGGTACCCATAATCTTATTTGGGTCCGTGAGGTTAAAGACATATTATTTTATAACAGGAATCCAAGCATATTTTCCATTTGGAACTCCAAAATGTTTAATGTTGCATTTGTTAGAAGTGTGTCCCTTTTTCATGCAATAAAAGCAACAAACATCATGCACCTTGTTTTTCACAAAAGTTCCTTTTTCTACCCAAACTCTACGAGTTCTTTTAATTTGGTTCTTACCTTTAAAAACCCTTTTGTTTTTAAAATCCTTTTTAACAGGTAGAGGCATTTCAACATTATTATTTCTTGTTGCAACTTCAAGAAAATTTTCAAGGATATTAATATCACACACATGACTCTTACATGAAAGACATTCAACAGNANGTTCAACATTTGAAGACTCTTTCATTTCTAAGTTGCAAATTTTATTTCTCAAAATTACTTCCTCATCTAATGCCTTATCATATTTAATTTGCAATTCTTTAAACTCTTTTTTCAAATTTTTATGAGCAACATTTAATTTTTCAGATTCATTAAGCAATTCAAGAAAAGATTTTTGTAAATCAAACTCACTAGTGTCAAGGCTAGAGCCACTTACTTGGCTTGTAGTGTCATTAGTAGCAACCGTCAAACATAGGTTTGCTTCTTCAACAGAATCACTTGAACTACAAGTGCTTGATGCAGTATCCTCCCAAGCAATGTAGGCTTTCTTCTTTTTGTGAGATTTCTTTGCTTTTCTTTCTTTACTTCTTTTGTTGCTTGAACAATCAGTTTTCACATGGCCTCTTTCACCACATCCATAACATTTGAAGCTTGATGCAAAGCCTTGATTGTTCTCCTTCTTCTTCTTCAAGATTTGGCTTTCACTATTTTCCATTAAGCATATATTTTCTTCCTCATTAAAATCGCTTGAGCTTGAGGAGTTTGATGTAGAGCTTGAATTACACTGTGTCAACTTATCCACATCTATAACTTCAATATAACTATGTCTTAAAAATTTTCACATTTCCTGTGCACTTTTATAAACAGAAACTTTAAAGAATTCATCAGTGGTTAGTGCAGATAAAATTATATTTCGAGCCTTAATATCAAATTGGGCTCTTCTGTTTTCCTCTACGGTCCAATTAAAGTATGGTTTTTCTACCTCTACACCATCAATTGTGCTCTTAGGAATATAAGGACCATTTTGTACAGCTTCCCAGATGCTTATGTCAACAGACCCCATAAAAATTTCCATTCTGACTTTCCAGAAGGCATAGTTATCACCAGTAAAAAGTGGAGGTCTGTTAATAGAAGCACCCTCAGCATATACAAGGTTTTGGTTGTGACCGGCCATTTTCGAAAATATTTTGAAAAACTATCAAAGCAAGCTCTGATACCAATTGTTGGTACCAGCGAGATATGGTTCGAAGAGTATAACGCAACGGAATTAAAACTAGGAGTAGCGTATAAGCGTGTTCAGTCACTTTTCAAACGAAGTTGGTCCTTTTTTGCAAAATAATTTTCTTTCAGAAAATTTATCGAACAGTTTGAGTGCAGGCAAAAGTAACAAGAGTAGGGAGTAGAAAAATCACACAAGTAATTTTTATACTGGTTCGATTTAGAAGAATCTACGTCCAGTCGTTAATCACTATAAAAAGTGATTATAGTTCCACTAAAAAGATGTTTCTCAGATTACAATTATAGTGAATGAAAAGCAAATAAATAAACCTTCCTTCGACGAGCGAACCGGAAGAAGACCACTTTGCCAACTCGAAGAGAACTGCTCCGGCAATCGACCAACGATTCGCGAGCTTCTCCTGTTCACGAGACCAGGCAAAACACCTTGCTAACTCGAAGAGAGTCTGCTCCTGCAATCGACCAACGATTCGCGAGCCTCTCCTATTCACGAGACCAAGCAAGGGAACTTTGAACAAAGCTTCTAAGAACTTCCCTCTGACAAACAGTGTTTTATTAAGCTTCTCAGTTCAAAAATGTTGCCTCTAAAATTTACAGAAGCCAAATATATAGCCAATTGCACTGAATGCCAAAGGTCAGATCCCAACTGCCACGAATAATCGATTATTGTAAGTGATAATCGATTATTCAAGTTCGTTACAGTTTTTTCAAAAAGTGATAATCGATTATATGAAGTGATAATCGATTATTCAAGTCCGTTACAGGTTTTTCAAAAAGTGATAATCGATTATATGAAGTGATAATCGATTATTCCTGAATGACTTGTGATAATCGATTATTGCTTCATGATAATCGATTGTTGCAGTTCAAAATGTAATGTTTACAAAGTTTGAAAAGCTTTCCTACTACATTTAAGTTCTACAAATTGCTTTTAAATAAACTTAAACTCTTCTTCAACTAAATCTTCTTGCAGCATCATCAAAACAAAAGTCTTCAAGATTTACCAATACTCCTTATTGGTAACACAAACCTCCATTTGAACCTAGATCAACCTGTGAATAAAAAACACACATAAACTGAATCATGACGCACCCCATTTTCGCGAGTTCATCACTGTGCCGCCATTGCCTTTGCTCGCTCAAGCCACCAAAACCATCAAACCTGCATCCAAGCAAATCCAGAATCACAGAAACCCCCCTTCTTCTTCGTCTTCATCAACCTAAAACTCCCACACAGCAGAGAACCCAAACCTCCATTTGAACCCAGATCAACCTATGAATCAAAAACACACAAAAATCGAATCGCGACGCACCCCCATTCTCGCGAGTTCATCACTGTGCCACCATTGCCTTTGCTTGCTCAGGCCACCGCAGTCATCAAACCTGCATCCAAGGAAACCCAGAATCACAGAAACGCCTTTTCTCATACACTTCCAAAACCTCGTCCATGACACAATCCATAGCTTCAAGAACAAGCACCACGTTCATGCGGAGGCTCTTGGGCTTCACTTGCAGAAGCAAATCGATCAAATCAAGGAGCTTCTTCAAGCTCTGCAGGTCTTCCATCAACGAGCCCTAAAACACAAAATTTCCCCAATTTGATTTTGATTTCCCAATTGTAGAGACAATAGATGTTTCAGCAAAAAGAACAATACCATTTTCCACCTTTGCCCTTTCTTTGATTAATTTCAGCCAAAATTATAATATATTTACTTAATTCTATAATTCTAAATTTTAAAAAATCAAATTCACACACGTTTTTATTGATACATGTATTAAAACTACAGTATCACCAGGTCATGTCACACACTCATTAACGCGGTATGATGAAATTGACATAAAGGATTTATTTGCATCAAATTAACAAAAATAAGGACCCAATTGAGACGCCAAAAAAGCAAGGGACCTATTTGAAATTCTGAACGAAATTAGGGACCTATTGAGACATTAAACCTTAATTTTCTAGATAGGTGGATACAAAATAGTTTTATATAGGTAAGTTCTTGCAAAGTAGAATTTATTTTGTTTGTATTTTAGAAATAAGGAAATTTTTACGTATACTCATATAACAATTTTTGTAATTAAATCGATTAAGCTCAATAAAATATGGGTTTGTAAATGTTGAAGAGTTAAGAAGCAAAGAGAAATAGAAGACATTCAAAACCTTATTCAAAACATACAACATTTCCCCAATATAGTCAAAGGAAACAAAGAAATGCCAATAAGATGGCTAAGGCATGACAAACATGAATGAAAGACAAGCATGACACTAGCATGAAAAAATGTGCTAATATTTTTACCCATAAGAAAATTCCATATTATTTTCTTTTGTTTGAATTTCGAATCCAATTTTTTCCTCCCATGATCTTTGAAATTTTTGGCCAAGATTTTTAAGGCATTAAGTTAGACTTTCATTTGTATAGAATTAAGAAGCATTAACATTTGAATTTAATAGTCTTAAGCTTATAAATAATGTACTTCTCTTTGTAGAAGAACTTCTGAATGTTTAAATGAGGTGTTTTTTTTTTAGTTTTTGAAAGGAGAAAATTCTCTTTTCATGTGAGTTTTATATTGGATTATCATATAACTACATTCAACATATATCTTGAAACTCTTTCAAGTGATATGACAAATTCCAAAAATCTATACATTTATTTCTTCCACTCTCTCTTTTCTTTTTCTTCTTCTTCTTTCATTCTTAGTTATAGTTTTATGAGTTTGTTCCTCTTATGAGTATGTTCCTCTTATGATCTTTTAGATTAAAATTATGTTCAATGGAAAGTTTCTTAATGTTCTTTGTTCTTCTTTTATTATTATGTTCTTCTAATTATTATCTTATGTTCATGATCCTATTCTAACTCTTGAATTCAGTTTTTCACACTTATATAATCTTTATGATTAAATTCATGTTTATTGGTGAGCTTTCTTGAGTTTTCAATGCATAGTTATTTGTGATAGATATTAAAACACAATCCATAACAAATACCTAATTCAAACTAAATACAACACGAGTATCATTAATGTTAGAAGTGTAGTTAAGAACTCATTTATAAGATGAAGTTTTTTATGTTAATGTCTTGGGGATTTTCCTTCTAAACCACAACATTATCTTGAAAGAGGTTCCCAAAGATATCAATGTCATTGATGATATGTCTTGACAATTGTATATACCAAGATTCTTTATTGAGTCTATATATCTTTTATACTTAGTTAAGAGTTTACAATATGCAGACCTATAACAAAGTTCATTTATACCAAGCTAATTTATGTAATAGAACTATATTAACCTACACTTAGATTGAATCATCTTTGAGTTGGCTTATGACTTTTACAATGTTTTTCCAAATGTAGTGTCAGAGAAAAACTCAAGAAATCCTATATTTAGTTTGGATAATGTGCTTAACAAAAAAATATAAAATATGGTTTTATAAGTACAAGATATTGACAAATGCAAGTGTTTCATCTAGTCAAATAAACATACAAATAGATTATATGTACATGTAGTTTAAAACATTTCATAATACATATCAAATACTTATAAATTTTTATGTTTGCAAAGAATGTTTATCTCTTTATTTTTTTTTTCAAGAGAATCTTACAATGAAATGTCTACATTAGAGATCTCTTGAAGAATGCACCTAAAGTTGTTCGACGTTAATGATGTAAAGGTGGAATGATAGTCCTTCAAAGAGAATCAACCTTGTTAGGTTATATGCTTTACTTCAGCTTGAAAAAAACTATCTGACCTAGCCCTAATAAATTATGTCATGTACTTAAGAGTTTTTTTTTTTTTTTTAAATATGTATTTAATACTGCATGAAGAGCATCTAATGCACCTTCAAGCTTAAACACAAACAAAAGAATGATAAATTCGAAAAACTTCACAATGCCTCACAACTAAAAGGATTTGTAACAACTCTTTTATTCTCAACGTTTATACATAGAAGATCTTTTGAAGAAGAAAGGTTGACAATATTCACAAAGACGAGAATAATAACAATGTTTTTGTAATCTTTAGTAACCCTTAAGCCTTAGTTTGTAAGCAAGAACATTGTTGTGTTTATTAACAACCTATAAGAGTATTAGCAATTTTGTTTTCATTTTAGGATATTATCCTTTTTTTATTTAGTGATTTGTGATTGTTTAGATCACGACTTTGTGTAAACAAAGTGTCTATCTAGGAGTGACTATGTATTCAAAGAATACTTAGTATATAGTAAAAAGTGGCTGTGTTCCAAATAGTACTCTCTCTTAACCAAAAGTGATTGAAGTTAAGATAATACTCTATGTTTAACCAAAAATGGTTAAGGTCCAAATAATACTCATCTTGTATATTGGAGCATTAGTCTACTAATGGAACTTGATCGTATTGATTAAAAATTGAATTTAGTAATGTAAATCTCTCTCTACCTTATATCTCTTTGATTTACATATTATTAACCTATAACTGACTAAAGAAGAGGAGTTTTATTAAAATGTACTTTGTAAAATATTCTTTACAATGTGTTTGTAAACTTGAAGTTACGTATGAAATTTTTTATCAGATGTTATTCTTATGAGAACTTTTTAACAATGCATATGTGCAGTTAAAACTTTGTTTAGTCACTTTTATCAAATGTTGATTTGAATTTTTTTCAAAAGTTTGCATTAGATGCTAGAGAGTTCACTTACAATGTCAATGGTGGTATGATATGAGGGTATGGGAAGAGAAGTAATGTGGTAATGCATAGGAACATGGTGGGTAATTCATATATCTTAGAAGGTTTCACTATTGTAACCTCCATATTGTGTGTCCCTTATTCTAGTTGTGAAATTTTCTATATCGCATGGTTATAAGCCACATAACTAAGGTCGAGATGAAAGTAATGTGTAAGCGTAGGTAATTGGGTAAACACTAAAGGAAGGCTTTAATATTTTGTAATCATTGTGTCACATGAAAGTAACATGGAAGTTCCTTTTTGAAAGTAATGCATAACATGAAGGAAAATTTAAACTACGTATACATTTTTTTATTGTTGAGGTCCTTCAAAAGTTCCTTCATTAGAAGGTAAGGGATAATTCCTCTATATCACCATTAATTACTCAAGGGTGACATAGGTATTAATGACAAAGTAAAAAGCTATAACTTTTAATTATTTCAAACATTGGTTTACTTTTATATTTAACAAAGACAACAAGAAGGTTAAGCGTTTGAGGACATATAATGGGTTGAATTATGCTATAAGGAATTTAATAACTTTATATAAATGAAAGCATTTTGAGACACTATAATATTCATTATATTTCACAATAAAATGAGGCAACTAGAGGGTGAACAAGAACTTGTTGGAGAGAGCAAGGTGTATGTTGTCTCAGTTTGTGTTGGATAATGGTGAATAATTCTTCATCTAATATTAATGGATGCAAGTCCATTCGTAACTTGGTCTGGAAAACCATCAAACTTATTTGTATTGAAAGTGTTTGGGTGCCTTCTTAATATCATGTAGACAAAGGTATGTTAAAACTCAAAGTTAGGAAATAAGTGCTTGGGGGATATTGGGATTGAGTGAAAGGTTTCAAAATCTAGTCATCATTTGAGCAAAATGTGATTATAAGTAGTTACTTTTTTTTTTATGAAAGTTATGTTTTAAAATCTTAAAGGAGTTAAAACAAGTTTGAAGTAGTAACTTGACAAGTGGACAAAGATAATGTTATCACTTAGGAGTTAAAGTAATTGTTTGAAGTGTTGTCTTGTCAAATTGAAAAGGATTCTCAAAGGTTGTTTCTTCATTTGCAATAATAGAGTTTGAATAGGATATAACCTATACATACCAACCAATTGCAATTTGAAGGTCTACCAGAGTGAAAAACCTCCTATAAGGTAGGAAGATAAGGATGCGTTGACCTTTGCCTTGAATGCAACAAAAGACATGGAAACAACATGTGAACCTTATTCGTATTATAATACAATAACTTTTTCAAAATCTAATGAGTAGGTTTTGTCTATGCGTAAGGAATGCCAATCTCTTCTTAAGAATGAAACATGGGATTTGGTGGAGCTACCTAAGGGCATAAGGGATGTAGGACGTAAGTGGATCTACTAGAAGAAAGTTATACATTGTTACCCTAAAATGTTTAATATGAAAGGTGGATGATCTAAAGTGTTTAGTTTTTTATTTTTATTTTTTTTAAGTCAGTGGTTATGATATGTCTAAATTTGAATCTATCAAGTATAAATCTTGTTTAGTACCCAAAGGCTATATTAAAAATAAGGGGTAGACTACACTAAGATCTTCTCACCTATAGTTAGACATTCGTCCATCAAATTTCTACTAGCGCTTATGATGTCTATAGAAATAGAGCTGGAACAACTTGATATAAAGACCACTTTACTTCATTAAACATGAGAAATATATTATGATATCTTAACCTAGATGTTTATAAGAATTAAGGAAGGAGAATTAGATTTGCAAACTACAGAGGTCATTGTATATTTTGTTGCAATCTCCAAGGCATGGTATAAGAGGTTCAATAAGTTCATTATCTTTGATATATTCAACAAAAGGTCCTTTTGATGCACGTGTTTATCATAAGAATGTGGATGGAAATTCCCTAACATGCCTTGATGTGTTGTTAAAGTTTAAGAATCAGGTGGACATTCAAAAGTTGAAGTCATTACTAAGCAATTTGAGATCAAAGGCTTAAGATTGGTTGGCTAATTTTTGTGCAAGGACATCAACTGTGATTTTGCTCTAAAGAAGCTCTTTTCAAGTCAATAAGAATACACTCAAAAGGTCATTGACCGTTTTGACATGAGTGGTCCCAAGTTAGTTGTTACTTTGTTGACATTGTTCATTCACCTATCTGTAACTAGTATTACTCTATCAAATGTCAATAGGGAATACATGACTAGTGTTCCTTATGCTAGTGCAATACAAAGTTTAATGTATGTGATCATATGCACTAGGTTAGACTTTACTTAAATTGTTAATTTGGTGAGTAGGTACATGGTTAATATTAGGAAGGAACATTGTAGGTTGTTAAACATATTCTAAGGTCATCTTATAAAAATTCGTTGTGTCATCTTACTTTGTTGGACTTTTGACTTAGGGCATCTGATAAGGTCATATTGTTGCAATGTCTATCTTTTGTAGCTCAAGTATATATTGTTAATTGTTATTATGTTAGTTAGTTAAGACATTTTGATATTCTATTATAGCATTAGTTATGTTTTCGTAAATGTTGAATATAGTGAAAAACTATGTATGAGGTTAATCTCCTTTGTGTCTAAAACACGCATAATTATAATGAAGAAGAATTATACAAGTATTTATGGAAGCTAAACATAAATATGGTAAATAGAAGATATTGTTAAAAATAATATCAACAACATTTACCAATATCAAACAATATAAAAAATCTACATTTCCATAATTAACATAAAACGTAATATGTTTAACATCTATGTTCCCTTAATTAACATAAAACGAAACATATATAACACTTCCCTTCCCATTGAAACACCTTTCTTGCCCATCCAACTTACAAAATTAAAAATAAAATTATAACACTTTTAATTGCAAATTAAAATAAAATCATAAAACTTATAATTACTTTTACTATTCTATAAGGGGGCTCCAAGTCATGATCTTTATTTCATTTAAGTTCCAAGCTTCATGGAGCATCAAGAGCCTTGAGGACATTTATTTTTTTAAGTGTTTGCTCCTTAACTTTGTTATAAGTCATTTAAATTGCATGACTCTTCCTTAAGTTCTTCCTATATAGGATCCATAGATAGTCCTCTATCAAAATGTTTAAAGGTATGGCCAAGTATGAGGTAGTTTTTGGTGATAGAGTATCCATAATCCCTTGAAAAGAATTATCATGAGTAAAAAAGGGAGGATGATTAGTTTGTGTTAATTTTGTTACTTTTCTTTTGAGAATTTGAAAATATGTGCTCATAAAAACACACATTCCTTGATACAAACAATTTTTTTGTATGAACATGCAGCGAAATGTATTCTTTTGTCCCAAATTTATAATAAAGGGAAACACATTTGCAAGCACAGAAAGAAAATTTAGTTCTATTTATGGTAGAAGTATTAGCCAAGCATAATGAACTAAAAACTTTATGAAAAAATAGGTTGAGCCTTGTAAAGAATTTTATATGAAGAAGAATACTTCAAACAGGTAGGTAACATATTTATTATGTATGCAACATGCAAAATGACATGTAACCAATATATCTTAGAAAATTTTGATTGGAGCATCAAAGCTCAAGCTACATTAAGTAAATGTCCATGTTTTCGTTCAACAATGTTATTTTGTTGTTGACGTGTATTAATACTTTTAATTACTTTTAATGACTTTTAGTATTAATTCAGTTCATGGCTTTTAAGAAATCATTCATGAAAAATTCAATTCCATTATCTCTTTTAATGACTTTTATTATTGATTCAAATTGTGTTTGAACAAAATAAACCAAATTTTGTAAAGTCTTAACATTTTTTTTTTATTTTTGCCTTAAAGGGAAGACCCAAGTGTATCACGAATCATCATCCGCGCTTGTGAGAAAGTACTTATGTCCATGAATTGAAGGTACAACTGAAGGTCCCCAAAGATCAGTGTGTACAAGATCATAACATTTTTTAGAAATAGAACTGCAAATAGGAAAATGAAATTTCTTTTTGTTTAGCAAAATTAAAAACATCACAAATGAGGGATATATCACATTTAATAAAAGGAATTTTTTCTTTATAACATCAAAACATTTGTTTGAAACATCACATAAGTTAAATTAATAACATTACATGATGGGGCTTTGGTTTATGCAAAATTTTGGACTGACGGCACCTTGAGCATGTAAAACCTATCATGAACATCACCTAAACCAATCATCTTCAAGGAACTCTTGTACTAAATTTTACAATGAGTAGAATCAAGAGTGAGAATATATGACCAACTAACATTAAATTTTGCAATGAATAAAAGATTGAAACTAAAGTTCGGGATATAAAGTACATAATGCATAACATGATATTGAGTTAAGAATACACTACTAGAATAATTGGTTGTAACTTTATTTTGATTTGAAAATTTCACACGGATAGGTTTAATCTCATGAAAAGGGGTAAAACATAAAGGTCCGTGATGTTTGAATGAAATGTAATTGCATTTATATCTTAGTTTAGACCATTTTCATACTTAATTGCATTAATTGAATGATTTTATCATACATTATCTTTGTTTTGGATCATACATTTGGGTTTTGTGTTTTTCTTGTAGATATGTGTTTCTAAGTGTTAAAATCACAAGTTGGAAAGAGTTGGTGTTCAAGATGCAAAGTTGAAACTAGAGAACTCCATAACTTAGTTGTGAACGTTTCCACAACCTGTGGATTTTGCTCCAGGATGCAAAGTTGAAACCAGAGTTCCACAACTGAGATGTGAACATTTCCACAACCTTTGAATTTGTCTCGAAAGAAATAGAATGCAAATAAACCAGTTCCATAATTGAGTTGTGGATTTTTCCACAACCTTTGGATTTACTTTAGGAGTGCGAAATTAAAACTAAAGAAGTGCACAAGCAAATTGTGGATTTTTCCATGAGCATTGGAATTTTTCAGAGCAGTTACTAACTTTTAATATTATATGAATTTAAAGAGATTAAAAAAAAGAAAAAATTAAGGACAATTACTTATAGGGAGTAACTACCCCCCTAAAAAGGGGGAATTAGAGGAAAATCGGGAATTTAGATAATTAGAAGGGGAGCGAAGATTAGAGGAGGCATACTAAATTCGTTCTACTCTTCTTCTTATTCCTTTAGTTTCTTGTGAATTTTTATATTATGCAGATTTAATTTTCTTTTTTGTTGGAAGATTGATGTAATACTTTGGAATATAATTTTCGAACCTTTCCAATTGATGTTTAGTTAATTTTAGTTATCTCAATGTTCTATTTATGTTTTAATATCTATTCTATGAGCAGTTTCACAATTGGAAAATTAGATATTTTTTGCGATTATAAATAGAATAAATAAGATGTTGTCACAATTGGGGAATTGGACATAGTTAATTTAGTTTACAATTGAGATAATAATTATTCTTCATCGTTTTATTGAATTTTGTAACTAGCCTAATGGATTGGAGAATAGAATTCAATGAATAAGTTTCAATATCTAAGGATTAGGGGTAAAAGCTCTTAATAAACTCAAGTGGATAATTACAATTCGCACATTAATTGGAAAGGGTAGGAATTTATATGAAAGCATATGAAATCAATTATCTAACATTGTTTATATTAATTGAATTCTTGTCACTTATTTATATTGATTATTTCATTTAATTTTCTGTTGCTCAAAATTAAGTGAATTAGTAATTTAGTACTCAACTAATTCAATTCTAGAGGACGATATTTTGTTACTACAATAATGATTGGTACACTTGCCAAGCAGTCATCAGACTGGAATAAATATGATCAATGGTTCCACTATCTAGTTACCGATAGCTAGATGTAGAGAAAGGTTTACCAGAATGTGCAGAAGTAGTAGAAGCAAAAGGAATAGTAGAAACTTAGTTTGTAACATGACCATTGTTGGAGATTTTTTATTGTTGGAGAAGAGGTGGCAGACCTTGACATTGATCCTTGGTGACACCAAACTTATGGGGTCCTAGATCTTCCTTAAGAGTCTTTTCCTCCTTGTTTATGTTCATACCATTATCTTAAACGACAACGCTTGTAAAAGTATGGTTCTGATTTTTGTTAGTAAACTTGAAGTGTGGTGGGAACCCATGCTTTTTATAGTAAGATTCAACTATATGACCTAACTTCCCATAATGGCCGCAGACTTTGGTGTTGTTACCATGTCCAATATTTGATTTGAATTAAGAGTTGTTTCCTTTGCCTATAATAGAGAGATTATTTCCACCATTTCATTTGGAAAAAACTGCCATTGTATCTCTAATCATTTGTCTCCCCTGTTGGACTACCATAGAGAAAACACATTTAATTTAAGGGGTGGTAAATGGTCCATCAACATGATTTATTATTTTACATTGGAAAAACTCCCATTTAAACCATAAAGGAATTTGATGATCTGATCTTGAATCTTATACTTTATAGCATTAGTAGAAGCATTAAAAGAGCACTTGATAGCATAAACACAATCGTGTAAGGGATGAAAAATTTCAAGTTCATCCCAAATGATTTTTAACTCAGAAAATTATTAGTAACATTTAACTCTCCTTTCAAGAATGAAGATATTGCATCTTAAAGATCAACAATGCGAATCGTGTGAGAATCTTTCATGAAAATCTAACTAGATACTCGACGCTTTGGCCATCCATATTACACTCTAAGCAATTGATGATGACAAGGATCGAATGATCCATGACACAACCATCATATTTGCCCTTTCCCAAGCTGGATACAAAGAATTGAGAGAACCTAAAGCAAAAATCATCCCATCAATAAAAGCAAGCTTGATTTTGGATACAAGAATGATACGAACTAATTGTGACCATTGATGGTAGTCTGGGCCATCAAGAACAATAGAAACAATAACAAGTGATGGACTCTTTGATGGATTAAGATAATATGGTGAATTTGGATATTGAGAAAAGTATATTCCCATTACTAAATGAAGCAATAAGAACCTTGATTTTCAGAACTCTGATACCATAATAAAAAAAGGAATGAAAAGAAGAAATAATAGAAAAAAAGGAAGAACTAAAGCTATAAAGTGTTTCTCTTTTTCATTCTTGAAAAGGAGCAACAAGTCCACATACATACATACATACATACATACATACATACATACATACATACACACACACACACACATACACACAGATATATATATATATATATATATATATATATATATATATATATATATATATATATATATATATATATATATATATATATNATATATATATATATATATATATATATATATATATATATATATATATATATATATATATATATATATATATATATATATGCATACAAAGCTTTTCTTACTAATCCAAAAATTGTACAAAGAAATTAAAGGATTATGTTAAACCTGTCAAATTAAGAGCTATCATATAACTATCTAAAACTATTATCCAAGTACATATTCCAATGCTGTTGATAATTGTCTAAACTATTATCTAAGTTCACATTCCACCACTATTAACATAAATACACTAATTTGCACAAATAAATAAAATAGCTTAATCTCAATAATTATTAACTTCCTAACAGTCTCTCTTGATAACATTTAATTTAAAGTTGTATTAATAAAATGACAAGAAAAAATTGTCAAATATTGTCTTTTAGCATATTTCAAAATATGTGCTCAAAGAGAAAAACCAGAATTAGCATAAAGAATGTGGTCCACATTATGCCCCCTTTGTAGATGGCATCATGGAGGTCCCACTCCCAAGCAACTGGAAGTCTTTGACAATGGAATGGTATGATGGCAGTATTGACCCAAATGAGCACTGATACGTTGTCGTTGAAGCTATCAAATTAATACCACTATATAGGGTAACTCCAGTAATACCAAGTTAGTAGTCAAGAAAACAGATATGGTTAAAGTAACCTTAATTTGTTTCCCAACGAATACAAAATTACTTTTCAATACTTGATTCTTATGGAGATTCTGAAAGATTAGTAAATGTTATGTAATGCTTAAAAATAAAAGTGAAAAACTATGCTAATGCAATTAGTCTTTGAAGAATGTTTGAGTTAATTGAAGAAGAAATGATACACTTAGAAACAATTATAATGACATAGGCTAATTCCATTGTTTTTCCAAGATAGATTCATCATTGGTTATTCACAAATTATTGTTCAATTGATTATTTTTTGGTTTTCAAATTAATTAAAGTACATTATTAATTAACTTGGGGGTAATCTTATAATTAACCAAAGTAGATTCTCAATCAAATGCAAGACCTTTCTAGATTATTCGCAATGAATTCAAATAAAGTACATTCTCAATCGAATCCTATTGCGCTTAATCATGTCTGTTCTTAAATCTCCTCCTAACCAAATTAAAAGTTAATTAATCAAAGTAAATTCTCAATTAATTATCATTGAAATTCTTACCACCAATCAAAGTACATTCTTAATTAGTAGCAAAAACCTGTTTAGTCATATGAAAGTTCCTTAGTTCAATCAAAGTAAATTCTCAATCAAACCTGAAAACCCTTGAACTTATATGATTAATATCCATGTAGATTCAAACACTTTATGATACAAAAATAATTACTTTTAACGTTATTGAGTGATGAAAGATATAGAAAAAGGATAACTCAAATCAATAATAAAAAGAAACAAATACACTAATTCAACTTAACCTCAGAATCCATAATGAAATTATAGTGGAATAGCCTTAGAAGCTTAGCCCTCCATGAATGGAGTATAATATATGGTAAAATACAAGTGAGAGGAGTGTTGAATGATTGCTTCTAGTGGAGAAGTCTGAGTGAATGAATGTGTTATGATTTATGTCTCCCTTGGGTCTCTTTATATAGGCTTGATTGAGCTTGGACTATGAATATTCTGTGGATAAGATCTTTTATCTTATATATTCCAAATAATTAAAATATTTAGATAGTTATAAAAATATATAGACGATCTTTTCTATTGATATTTCTATATTTAATTAATTATCTTTAAAATACCAAGTGAGTTGTCTCTTAAATTCCATTTATGCCCTTCTTAATTTTCCAAAATTGCAGAGAAGCCTAGAAATTTCCTCTATTTACACTTTAGCCCTTTCTCTCTTTTTCAAAATTGCAATTCAAACTTTAATTCCAGATGCGTCAACAAACATTAGACTATCCAAAATAATTTGTGCAATTAAAAATCACATTTTAAGCCTCTTTAATTCTCAAACCCAATAAAGTCAATCATCATAAATCTTATTCAAATAAATCATTTAAGCAATATAATTCCTCTAAAACTATGCCATTAAATCTAAAATGTAGGCATAAATATGCACTCACCAAGTACGTTGACGTCTTTGTCACGCAAGTGAACCTATACACAACTAATGATGTAGTTATGTGTAGAGTTTTGCTACAACTCTAAAGGGGGAAACACTAAATTGGTTCACCAACTTGCCTCCATTCTCTAAAGACTGTTTCAACACCCTAACATTGCATTTTGGAATGTAGTTTGCCATTGATTGGCCACATCATCTGACATCTCTAGCACTTGTGAATATAAGGCAAGAAAATGGGGAGTCCCTACGTGCCTTCATGGAAGCATTCAATAATGTCATTTTTAATATTAGGAATCTCAACCTTAAGGTAGCCTTGAATCACATGGTCATGACATTGAGGTCAGGACCTTTTGCTAATAACTATGTATAACTTCAACTGTCAATTTGGATGATTTAAGGTAGTGGGTTGCTAAGTTCATGTAGCTTGAGGAATTGAGGGACTTCAGAAACAAAGTGAGGGCAAATCCAATACTTAGTGAGAAGAAGACCTCAGATTGAGATGGTGGAGGTAAAGGGACATTTAACTGGAGGAAGCCTAAACGTACTCAATTTTAATGATACACTTCTCTCAATGTCTCAAGATGTCGAGCGTTGGATGAGGCATTGCTAGTAGACCTCATGCCCCCCCAAGAAATTACAAACACCACTAAATGCAAATATGAAGAAGCACTATAAATATCATCGTAACTATGGGCATGCCATTGATGAGTATGAAACCCTTAAGAATAAAATAAAGGAGCTTACCTAAGCTTATTGACTTAAACGGTCATTAGGAGGGATGATATTGGCGGTTCAAGCATTAACCGAGGAGGTACAATGATATGAGAGAAGGTCATTGATGAAGTTACGAGAAACACTAGAAGAGGGGGTTGAAAAATGTTTCTACATAACTTTTTGAGGCTAACATATTGATCGTGATTTGGATGATCCTCATGAGCTAATTGGCACTTACCTTATAAATGTTATTTTGTTTAACACATTTATAATTCTGATTTTAGCTCATCCTTCTAGTGTTTAGGATTGAGTAAATCTTAGTAGAGGTGTCGTGAGTTAAAGGTGTGTATGTCGAGAAATTGGTTTCCACATAGGATGATTGTTTATAAACTAAAGCATAACATACAAAAGTTTTATATTAGTTCACTCAATTGAGATACATCTACTTCTCCTCTAAAATATCTTAGAGGGTTTCATTATATTTTCAATGAAGTACATTTGAGTATTCTAACTATTTCTGGTATCGTTAGAAGTTTCCATTATCCTCTAAATACATCGTCTATTTGAGTTTAACTCACTCTTGATTGTCGTTGTCAACCCAGTAACCATTATTACTGTGACCTTGACCAAGTTTCACCAACTCTTGGTTGTGTAGTATTCTTCACAACTCCTGGCATCCCTAGACATTCCTGGTATCCACCAAATACACTTGTCTAGTGGAGTTTCACCCACTCCTAATTTCCACTAGACAACCTGTCTAACTATTGTTTAACTTTACCAATTTAAACGTAAGAGTTTTACCTACTTCTGGTTTTCACTAGACAACTTGTCTAGTTATCGTTTAACTTCTTAGAGTTAAACGTAAAGTGTTTTAATTCTCTTCAGAATTTACAATCAAAAGATTGATTACAAGTTCTTAGACGATAACTCTCGCAAAAAGGATATATGTTCTATACAAATCAATTTATCAGACATATTAGTTATTTTTCTCTCTTCTATTTTCTTACAACAATAAGCTTATATATCAATGAAGCTTTAAGAGTGATTATTTTCTTGAGCTCTTCACTTTCTTTCTTTTCTTGTATGAGAGGATTTGACTCTAATAACTAAGAGAGATTTCTTGATCCTTCCATAAGGATGGTTTTTCTTTATATTCCTTAATTCCTCATTTTCGTCTAGCTCGTGTAAATAGTTTAAGTTTTTCTAACAGACGCGTTTATCACGATGTTTTCCAACACATCGTTTGAGAATTTCCAGCATGCTTTCTGAAGGCACCGTCTGACACTTTTATCAATTGAAGCATATGGAGAGTTTATTATCGTCCAACATTACAAGACTCTTATTGACACGTTTGGTGGTGGATCTTGTTTACCACATGCGTTTAGCAAGATTTTTATTTGATATGAGTTTTTGGATTTTGACATGTTCTTCTAAACACATCTTTTCAGTCTTTCTATTTTTCCATATATGCTTAGAGTCTGTTTGATCATTCTTTAGTGATGTTTACTTATTGATGTATTTCTTAGAAAATTGTTTAAAGATGCTATTTAAAAAATTATTTGTTCATGGTAGTCTTGTTTCCCCATTTGTGTTGTGATTCTTAGAAGACTAACACTTCGTCAACCATTTTTTGTTGATCTATTGGATGTATTAAGCTTAGCTGACTTTTGGCTTTTCCCTTTAACAACCTTTCTTTTCTTCCTAATGTCATTAGTTGTGTAACTTTTCTTGCTATTGAGTTCTTATAATTTGCTTATAACATGCTTCAGATTTTTAGTGTTTTGTTATATACTATTGTGTCCTATTCCTTGTTTTAACTATTTGGGAATCTAAGACTACACTCAAGACTACTTCGTTTATTATTGTTTGTTAAACTTCAAAACCAAATATGTTGTAGACTAGCTTGTCTTAACAATTGAAACCGAGAGAGAAATCATAAGGATGAAAGGGTAGAGTTGTCGCATTACAAAGAGAAGCGTGCTGACAATAAGCTCTCGCTTAGGGGAACCATCAACATCATATTAAGAGGGTTTGTTGAAGGAGGGTCATCGACGTGAACCAGAAAAAGGAACCTCAGAGCGAATGTAATGTCCAGGAACTATAAGAGAAAGAGGATACCTCTTATCACCTTTACAAATGCTAACTTCCAAGGTGTTGATCCTAAGTGGAATGACCTCGTGGTTATTACAATGGAGATTAAGAACTTCCCTATCGAGAAGATCCTGGTGGACCAAGGCAGTTAGATGGATATACTATACTAGAAGACGTATAAGAAGTTACAGTTGCTAGAAGAAGTTATGGCCTTATATGAGCCCATAGTCGGCTTTTCAAGGGAAATGGTCAATACCGTGAGGTATATTGACTTGCATAGCACTTTTGTGAAGGGAGGCCTAACGAAGATTATACATATTCAATATTTTGTGGTGGATGCTAGCACATCGTACAAAATCCAATTGGGACAACCATCGCTCAACTTATTTGGCACATTTGTACCCAATCCCCACATAACAATGAAATTCCCCTCATCATCACACGACATCATCGCGGTCCATGAAGACCAAACGACAACATACGAGTTCTACATTGCTAGTTTGCGTTTACCAATACCACATGTTAGTATTAACAATGTTGAAAAGGAAAGTATGGTTGGCATGATCATTGAAGGTAAAAACCTTGATCCCATAGTAGGTAGTGATGCTAGAGGAGGCCAATTATTATTACGAGGTCATGCCCTTCAACCTCATGAATGTTGGAGTGACATATCAACTACTTATTGATAGGGTTTTCAGACATTTGATCGGCAAAAACATCAAATTATATATGGATGACATGGCGCTAAAGTCCCCTACCCTTTCTAGCATGCAAAGGATTTATCTAATGTTTTCTCAACTTTGAAGACGTATAACCTACGCCTTAACCCAGAGAAATGTGTATTATTTGGGGGTAGATAGAGGCAAATTCCTCGGATTTATGTTGACACACATGGGAATAAAGGCAAATCCTGAAAAGTGTTAAGCAATAATTGATATGACAAGTACAAAAAATGTAAAGGAGGTGAAACATCTAATTTGATGGTTAAAGACCGTTTAAATTTCATGCCAAGGTTAGTAGATAAAACAAAGCCGATGATAAGGTTGTTGAAGAAGTCTGCAAAGTTTGCTTGAGATGATAAATGCTAGGATAGGTTCGAGCATATCAAGAAAGCGTTAACATCTCCACCGATTTATAACAAATGTGGAAAGAAGACGAGGTGCATCTATATATCGACCTGAGAGTTTTTCACAAGGTGAACATAGAAGGAGACCAACGACATAAACTCGTAGAAGTAGTCGCCCTGAAGAAGTTGGGGAATTACATGATGTTGATGTTCATGAGGAGCATGAAGATATTATTGAGTAGCAGGATGATGTTGTTAAGCAACACGATGATGTTGTTCAAGAACAAGATAAAGTAGGCGGATTTTTACAAGATCCACATGATACATCACTTTTGAAGAGCTATGCGAATCATGTTGTATATGCGTTGTGGCAGGACCAGGTTAGTACAATACTTGAATTTTAATGTCTGATGAGTTCTTTGAACTTTATATCTAATTGTTTTATGGATATCTAACTCTTTTACAAGTTATGCATATATTGCATTTTGATTTCCTTTATTTTTTCATTATTGACCAACCTTTAATTAATTTTTTTGTAGAGTTGGATTTATGACCACTTTCCTAGGTTGGGAATGAGACATCTATTGCCAACTTATCATAAAGATAGCCCTTGTGTTTCACGTTGGGTGATATGGATACAGATTTCCAGCCTACTTGAGGCTATAACACATTTAGATGGACTCACATATGATAGGTTGATCTGGTGCCCATATCAATCACATCGGGCTAGTCATGCATATATGGTCTTCAATATGTTTTTTGGCTAAATCAGAGTCGGTATGATGGTTCGCCTGTTAAGACAATTTTGAAAAAAGCAACCGATCCCGTGATCACCAAATGTTATTCCAAAGGCTGACATAATAACCATTGATGATTGTTGGTTTCACTTAGCAGATCACGTGTTAGTGAATGTCACACCAACGTCATCTCCATCTCTTTTATTTAGAGATACATGTAGTGGTTTAGAAGAGTAGCTCACCTCCTTGTAATACCTCAACAAATTATTAAAAAAAATCAACAAATGAAAAAAAGAAACTTAAATAAATCATTAAATTTTGAAATTCGATTAAGGTAGTAACTAGATTCCGAAATTCGATTAATGACTTAACCGAATTCGAAAAACAAGTTAAAGACTTAATCAAATTTCAAAATTTAGTGACTTTGTTAATCAGATTTCAAAATCTGGTGACATTGTTTAGTGAATATTGAAAACCTATTAAGGACTTAATCGAATTTTCAAATATGGTAATTTTGTTAACCAAATTTTGAAAATCGAATTTCAAAAATTATTTGGATTTCGAGACTAACTGAATTTAGAAACCAAATTTATAATGTCACTAAATTTTTAAATTTGATTTAAGAAGTTATTAAATTTTGAACTTTAATTTATGATATCATTAAATTTCAAAATCCGATTAAATACTCAATTAATTTCAAAATCTAATTAAGATATCATCTTTAAAATTCGGTATTTTTCTAAATTGGATTTCTAAATCGGATGTCAAAATTCGGTTTGGAAACTTCAAATTGGGCTGCGTGGTGCATTGGGACCACACACGTGAATCATTTCTCCCTTTGTATTGACTGACTACTTTGTCCTTTCCCAATTCAACAATGTTCCCAAAGCAAGTAAACTTCGCACCCTCTTTTCAATGTCCTCATTCAATCCATGAAGGAAATATGCAAAATATTATTGTTCAAGAATCTTGGGGATTTGAGCGATCAAGCATTTAAAATCCTTATTATATTTGTTGAACATCGCTAGTTTGCCGAAGTGCAGTTAGCTGATTATAAGCATTCCCTTCAGCTAACCAACCATATATATCTAGCAAGGCTTGTTTGAATTTCTCCCACAATAAATCTTCTTCGTCACTCAACAAGGAATTGAAGAAGTGTATGGTTCCTCCCTCCATACATAACCGGACCAATTGGTTCAAACTTGATCGCTGGTCTCTTGAACCCTGTTGGATCCTCTCAAGTGGACATGGGTAGTTCCACCTTTGTTACTGATTAACGGAATTCATCAAGTGCATCACCTTGTAATTTCTTTAAAAGCCTCGATGATTGCTACCTCTTGTCGTCTTTAGTGACTTCGCTCCTCCCTCTGGGGATTTTTCTGTTGAATATTTCATGGAATATTTCAAGCTAGTCTCTTTTAGGTGTGGGAGGAGATTATGTTGTTGTATCTTAGTTTTGGTGGGAAAAGGTTGTGGAGAGTGCGGCCTCTCGAAATACCTCAAATGTAATTGTTGTTCTTGTCTATTTCCCTACTACATTAGTAAGAAATAGATCTTCATTGAATAAGAAGTATCTCTTTCTTTCTGTATAGTATTAAATACTGGACTTATCACTCTATAACTAATTTTGCCAGCTCAACATTACCTTTTTGTTTTCTAGACAATCCACTCTTTGCCTTTGTGGTTGCCTCTTGGACTCTCCTTTCTTCTGGCCAATACTTCCTTCTTGATACCCATCAGGCCGTATGTAACTTGATGTGAAAGTAATCTTATTTTCTAAATGACTGGTAGTATCAATATGCTAGTCATAGACAAAATCAAAGTATGCAATCTTATTTTCTCAATGACTGGTAGTATCATTATTTAGTAGTTTTAAAAATCGTTTTGAAATGGAGCCTAAAGCTGACTCACTGGGGGAAAAAAAATCTCCAAGAACATATACAAACTAGCAAAGTTCTCAGGGAATCTGTATGAAGCAACTGCTGATGAATGGTTGATGATTATAATTATGCCTAATACAATTTAAAGGTGAAAAGCTAGAGTGCTTACTTATGTCTTAGTATCAACAGATCCAAAATCATTTAAAAGAAAAAGTATGGAATTGCCATTTCATTTTATACAATCATCAGTACCACAAAATCTTGAATAAACCAAGCACATGAAGATTATAAACAGTCAATTAGGAGTAAAATCGTTATAAGTGGGGAATGAGGATCTTGTATTGATTAGTTACATTGAGTTACTATCCTCTATATCAAACTTATCTAGCAACTCTTCCAATTCCTTTAGAGCAACCATATAATGCTCCTGTGACTGTGCCCCTACTTCTAACACTGGAAGAGCACTGTTAAACAGATGGGTATACAAGTGCACAGGGTTGTAGGTATCAGTATTACTAGGAGCATGGAATTGATTACACGAATGCTTGAAATCCCTCGTCCAACGGCGTAGGATGTACCGAGATGGGATTTCCTCAACGCCATTATAATTGAGAACATTCAATGCATGCCTGCACAGATATCCTTTGTAATTGAGCAAACTGCAAATGCATCGAATATCCAATTTTGTAGTCTCATATAAAACTTCAAAACTTTTAACTCCCTTCTCACTCCCCTCAACTTCAACTCTTTCTTTCACAATGTATGTTATTATAGATCCGTTGACATTAACCTGTCTTGTGTTGAAGCAAGAATACATGCCCTCAACCTCTACTTGAAACTTTTTAAAGATTTCTTCTGTGTACACCTTTGAGAGTTGGGCCTCATAATTACATCTCGTTTTGAATTCAAAGCTTGCTTTTCTATTCTCCAAATCTGCCATGGCTTCTTTCATGTGCTTCCTGTGCAGAGCTAAGTCATACTTGTCAAGGAATTCCTTAAAGGATGTGTGTTTATGCACATAACGATCAAAAAATGCAGTCAGACCCTCATTTTCTTTAGTTGAGATCAGTCCTATCAAAGAAACATCTTTTAGGTAAACAGGGACCCATAGATGCCGATCCTTATACAATGTCTGAAGCCACTTGTTATCTCCCAGTCCATGACATTTTATCATATCAGCCCAAGAAGATTCAAACTCAACTATCTTTAATGACTCGTATATAGCATTATACATCTGTCTTCTGATTGCTACGTATCCTTGCAACCCTCCCAACTTTTCTGGAACTCTTTCTATGATATACTGCAAAGAATAACAATGACGAGCATGAGGGAAAACCTGAGCAACTGCCATTTGCAATGGCTTGCACTGGTCAGTAATAACAACATGTGGAGGACGACCAAGCATACACTTAAGCCATGCCTTGAATATCCATCCGAAATAATCCACTGATTCATGTCCAAGGAAGCCACAGCCCAATAATACAGAATGTCCATGATGGTTTACACCAACAAACGATATCAAAGGGATCTCATATTTGTTTGCCAAACAAGTTGTGTCTATTGTAACTGTGTCATTAAAGTAATTATAAGCAATCCTTGACCTGGAATCAGCCCAGAAAACATTTTTTAGGTGCCCATCATTATCAATATCAAACAAGTAAAAGAAATTTGGATCAGTCAACTTCATTCGACAAAAATAATTATATATAGCACTGGAATCCCCTTCTCTAAGTTCCAAATATTTAAATTTATCAAAATTGGTGTCATGGCTTTCTTCAGAATTTGAGTAACCATTGTAATCAACATCCATGACAGTTGTTCGATACAACTTGATGGTGTGTACTTCTGTTACTGGCTCTGGAGGTGGTTGTGATTTGCTGGCTTCAAGGACCATCTTCTTGTGTGACTTATAAAATTGTTTGCTCTGTGGACTATGGTTGTGTTGAAGCTCAACTTCCACTATTCTCCATCTCCTGGACTCAACCATTCTAATCACTATCATTGCAGGACAACCAGTTCTTGTTTCTGGTCTTGGATTATTGGCTTCACTTTTTTTCTTAAAACCAGCACTACTGCAGCTAAGTTTTGCCCTATAGCGCTCTTTTTTCTTTGATCTAAACCATGAATTGCTAACTCTGATTCCAAAGCCTTGTTCCTTTGCATGGATATTGTAGAAGTTGTAAACTTCCTCAAAGGAATCAAACTCTAGACCCACTGTTGGAACTGGAGGGTTTTTTGGTTTTGAATTTAAAGATTCAAGCCCGTGTTCTACTACAGAAGAGCCTTCAACATCAACATCATCGCTTTCATCAAAAAATGGCTCACTATTCAGACAAACTTCTTCCATCTAAAATAAAATAAAGTGAATTTAAGAAAACTGATCATCAATAAAGGCTACAATCATACCATGTGTCTTTGGGAATAAATGCATAAAAAATGTTTTGTATTGACAAAGAAAAATTAATAAACAAAGAAAGATGAAAAGTACATATGCGTGGAAATTAATATATCCTCTCATAAAGGGAAATGTGTGAAATAGGGAGCCACTAGAAAATTGAATAAAACAAGGTCACCCATTTTGTTTATCTGAAACAAAAGCTCATATCCCAAACATGTTAAAGGGGAAAAAGATACGGAAAGTGAAACCATTCAGCAATAAAAAGTAATGGTGTTGACTACATATTGTCACAAAATTTTAGCTTAATATCATTTACCAAAACTGTGAGCCATGGAAACTACTCTACAAGTTGGATAGGATAGGAGACCCCCACACACAACCAATGCTCTGCAAAACCTTGGAAGGATTGTTCTGGAGCAAAATGCGCACATAACAAAACAGGAATAAAGGGACTTGCTTCTGAACTAAACCAATCACACAACAGACATGCCTCTAGAGAGGGGGGTGTGAGACCTATGAATATGTTAATCTTATTGAGTGTCACTGCATAACTAAAATACTTGATCTTAAAGAAAGCTTTGGTACTTTCCAATAGGTTTGTCAAAAGAACGAGTGAGTTTGTTATTGACTTATTGCACAAATATGCACTCTCATGGATTCAGATATGAACACTTTGTCTTGCTACATTTCATATACACACGTACGGACATACATACAAATAATTGGTGGCTGCAAACACTGTCAATTTTAAATCTCTTCTTTCCCTTTTATCTGGTTTCTCTTCTCTCTATTCTCCATTTGCTCCTTTTTGTTATAAATCTCTCTCTATGTTTCTTTTCTTTTCCTTTAGTTTTTTATTCAGTTTGTCAACATCTATTTTCTTCAGTTTTTTCAACATGTTTTTTTTTTCATTTTTTTTCTCATTTTCTTGATCCATTTTTTTAACTTCATCTCCTTCTCATTTCTTCTAGGATTTCTTTAGTTGTGTGCTGTTTATCTTTCCTTGTTAGTTTTGTTGAGACTTTGATGATTCTATTTCTTAGAATATATTGCTAACTTTTTTTATCTTGATATGTGTTATTATTTTCTATAGTTTATTACATTTACTATTTAGCAGATATTTGTGTGTCTTTTATATATTTCTTTTCATTCAACTATCGTGCTTCCTCTATTTGTCTGTAATGCTATCCACCATATTATATGGTGGACAAGCTTCCGCAATTGACAACATTGATGTATGAACATATCTATGTTACACTTTTGACTATTTTAGTAAAAAGATTTAAGAGGATACAAAGCATGTGAAAAATCCAATTCATGAAAAGTAAATTGCTGTTCAGCACCATGACTTAAATATTCGTTCAAAGTACACTCTACAATCTAATTACTAAAAAGACATAGAATTAGGTAAGAACACACCAGTGTCTGCATAAAACAAGCATAAATATTTTTATAAATGTTTTCCGAAAGTGGAAGGGCTAAATGCCTAAAAGTCCTCTTCTGCTGCTTAAGGTTAAGTACAAAGTCCAATGCAGTACTGTCATCAAATTAAAAATTTCTCAAAGATTAGAAGGCAGATACAAAGCTTTGGCAATGGCATATTTTGCCATTAAGATTTCAACTAGATAATACAAATAGTAAGAAAATATGCTAGACACATCATGATATAGTACAATCAAAGCTCATCAAGCAATCAGGGATATAAGATGTTATCTATAAAGCACAAAGACAGAGACATATCAATGTCAACATTGCAAGTCCCAACAATCAACAAAATATACAAGAGGAAAAGGATGAGTGTTGTTTTTGGAAAAAAGAATAAAGAGAACAATACCCCCATTAAATATAAAGGAGACTTGTTAACTACACAAACGTTTGGGTGCTTAGAATATATGGGACGGTAAGGTTAATTATATACATCTAAATCTCTCCGACTATACAATGATGGGAATCTCATCCATTGCAATTATATTGAAAAAAATACACACTAGCAATTTCAATGCCAATTTTCCACCGAAGAATCAAACACAACCAATTTCACTTGCAATTCTGCACTGAAGAGGTAATATAAGAAGGTTATTTGGTTGGGAACTTGCTTTGACAACTCACCACCTTGACTGTTTTAAGGATTAAAAAACACACAGTCAACAACTTTTACTCAATTTAACATATCTAGGGTGAGGGCGAGCCCTGTTACCTTTATGACCAGGTTGTCACGGCTTTGAATTCAAAAACAATTTCTTTGCACAAGCAAGGGGAAGAAGGTTGTGTACAATAACCCTCACACCTCTGCAAATCCAGGAGCCTCACTCACAGTTAGTTAGTTTAGTATGTCTGGTGCATAAAGCCTCAAATTTAGAAGTTCTAGAGTAAAAAAGTTAAAGTGGCTAGTTTATTGTGCCTACGCTTGTGCTTTATCAAAATAAAATGTCTAAACCGTTTGATCAGGCCACCTTGAACCTAATTTTCCCTGTGTTAAGTAGTACAATCATAAGAAACAAAAATAGAGAACAACTAGTGGTGAATGAGAAACAACCTTTGAAGACGACGACAACAACTACTTCCCCTGTAAAATCAAAGGCAATTATAACATCAAACAGTACTAAAGAAAAACACACTCGGTGATTTTGCGGTGAGGGTGTGAAACGCTCATGCACACATCAAATAGAGAATTGAAAATCATGAAGAAATATTAGGAGTGAGTGCGCAGTGAACATTGTGAGAAGCTGAATAGGTCTGTGAATTGAAAAAAATACCTATTTTGATATCGGTTGGGTTTTACGAGCATCACACTACGGTTGCGGTGGCTGTGGCACGGTCAGCGCTGCTACTTGACGGTGGCAAAATAAGCATGCTCATCATTTCCCACTCCCATCATCTTTTTTTATTTCACAATGCATTAATTTAAAGGGAAATGACCCTCTCAGTTCAGTTCTCACCTCATTTGTTCTTTTCTTTTACAGAGACCAATAGCATCTTGGAGCCATTCTAGTTAAGTTGAACAGAAAATGAACTGAACTGTTACTCACACAAAACTTCATTCTTCAAATATTTAATGTACTATTAATAAATATGAACTTGAGAATAGCAAATATTTGTGTTAATTATGTTTTATATCCAAAGTTTTTGTCCATTGAAAAACTTGTTTAACTTTTTTAGGAGAAGAGTGAATTGAAATATAACATGTAATTAAACAATAACCTTTTAATGAATTGACTATTAACTAAATTAAGCATATAAAAACAAGTTTTATACCCTTCCAAGATGTTTTAGATAATTTGATATATTACATCATTTAATTAAATTGGATATATATATATATATATATATATATATATATATATATATTGTCAATTAGTATCTAAGAGTATTTTGCACTAAATTATATATATTTTGGTATAAGGAAAGAATAAGATGACATAGATAGACACAACAAGAAACACTAAAATCATAAACTAATTTTTAAATTCTACAATGCTTATAGAGAAAATAGTTTTCTTTTAATTATATTAAAGTTTTTGGAATGAAATATGTTTTGTATAAATGATATAATGAGATGACTCTTAAAGAGATAGTACTATTATGAAATAATATTAGATGGTGTATTAAAAAGTGATTATATTTTGAGACTATCATGATTTTGATAGTATCAAATTTACATAAAGATAGATATTTAGTGATGAAAGTTGAAGGAGGTTTTTGTATGTGGTGTGCAGTGTGAAAAAAAAAATTATAAAAGTAACCTTCTTCATATCTAAGATGGACTTTAGTCCAAATATATATAACTGTAGTTTTCGATAGACAAGAGTGAGTTATGATAAGTGCAATATCTTTAAGTCTATTCAATATGAGTTTTCTATAAGTAGAGTTGTCTATGTTTTGAATAAGTCGTGAAGGATGAATTAAAATGGTTGTGTTGTGTGATAGACGTTTGATTCTTGATGTGAATTATTGATTTGTTAATTTGAGTTGATGATGATAATATTATATGTAATATGTTTTAATTTCATTAGATTATTAGATTAGAGGAATGGTGTAATTTGGGATTATTATATCATGTATACAAACTAATATAAGTACAATGTGTAAGATGAATATTTGGATAAGAATAATGATTTATTTTATTTTGAATTATCTTTTATAAATATTATATATATATATATATATATATATATAAATTTAATTTCTATTTTAATTATATAACCTTTGTTCATTTTGATGGATTTATGATATAGTGAATAGTATAATGTTTAGAGTGTTAGACAAATTAGCCTTTGAGAATTATCAATTTTTTAAACAATTAAAATATTGTTTAAATAGATAAAAAAAAAACAAAGTAAATTTCAAGGTTTTCATTTTAATTAATTATTTATTTTTTTATAAATGTTCTTCCTTATAAACTCAATAAATTATATTAATATATTAAAACATATTTTAATTAATTGTTGGATCATATTTTTTGTAAAAATGAACCAATTTTACCTTAACCGTTAAGTATTCTCAAACGACATTAAATTTAGCCGACGCGGTGCAAACTTAAAATGCTAATGTAACAATATTATATTACGTGAACTTTTTTTTTTATGTGAATAGTTTATGACATGGCACAAAATTTAATTAGAAATGGTAAGGGATTGGGATTCTTCCATTGTCTTCGTCACCCTCCATCGTCTTCATCATCCTTCACCGTCAATTCGGGATTGGGATTTCGGCCTAGAGCGGTGGCTCCATCGAATTCCGCCACCATCCAAAATTTGTATCTGAACCCATGTCGGCAATAACGATTTTACTCTTATGAATTAAATTTATAAATCAATTGGACCAAAAATCATAAAAACAAAGATGCAAACTCAAAGGGCAAAAGAATAAAAGAGAACCCTGCTTCAATAAAATCAAGCATCAACACTGAAACACTGAAAAGGATCAGATAACTTTGCGGATGAACGAAATTCTCAAAAAGCCATGGGCAAAGAATGAGGGCAGAGAAGGAGATGGAACGGTGGACCGCGACGCTTTTTAGGCCAGTGGGCATCTCTCATGGCGGACCAAATCTCCTGTGCCAGGTGCGCGTGGAGCTTTACCCCCGCCCGTCCGGTTAACTTGATGATGTTGGGGAAGAACAACTTCATCCCACCAAAGGAGTTGAAGCAGGTGGCGAACAAAAGATTGTGGCAAGCCTCGTCGCGCGTGATTCCCAATTGCTCTGCTTCGTCGAGGTGGAAGGTGCGAATGGTGGATTCTTCCAAATCTAGAGAAGAGGGAGAGGAGGCGAGTAGGCGAAGAGGAGATCTAGATCTCATGAGCTTCCAAGTGGGCATGGGCGTACTGGATTCGTCCCGCTTCTTTAGTTTCTCATCATATCAAACGATGAAAGTTTTGTAATTACATTTCCGGGCAACATTTCACTGTATAAGGGATTAAGATAAAAATTGCAATCGCAACCATAACCTAAAACCTTGAATATTACTCATTATATGACACTGAAGTTTATACAAATACCTTTAAGGACTTGATTCTCCAACTTTCCCCTTGATATTTGGCTTGTTAGCTCTGAACCATTTGTTTCAGTTGGGTTTGCAACTTCTACAGGAATATCAATGCTTCGAAGAAGATCTTCTAGGGTTCTTAACGTTTTACTTATTTCTTCATTTTCCTTGGTCGGGGAAAAGGAGCTATGGTTAGGAAGTTGTTTTCTTTTTCATTAAATCTTGTTAGTCAGAAAATTCAAGATACCATGGGCTGACTATGGTGGTTTATTGAAAATAATTTTCCAAGAAAAAGAAAGACTGCAACAATGACCTTTTGTGTTGACGTAGAAAGGAAAAAGAAACCCGACGGCGGCATTTTTTAGTTTGAGATGGAGAAAGGGTGTGTATCTAGGGAGTGAGGGTTTGAGGGTGGGAGTTGGAAGGAAGGAGCTTGGGCGAGGTAGAAGAGGTGAAAGGTGATCAATGGTTAGAGAGAAGAAGAAGCACCATCGCCACGTGTGATGATTCTAAAACACATCACTCATTCAATTTAATGCACAATGTCATGTCATAAAAAAAAATACAGCTCAGATAAATTTATTTAACGTTGTCTGAGAGCACTTAACGGTTAGGGTAAAATTAACTCATTTTTACAAAAAATATGATTCAATTGAAACAGTTAAAAAAATGAAGACCCAACTAAGATTATCATACAAAAATGTGAATTAACTGAAGATTTAAACCATTGAATAATAACTTAAATCTCTTAATGACTTTACAACATTTTTAAATCACTTTCCAACCTAATCAAATTAAAATCAAATATTAGATTACAACAATAAAACGAAAAACTTTCCAAACAAAATCTCCATCTTTTAGTCCTTAAATCATTAATACAATTACAATCATCAAATACATCATTTTTATTGATAATAATATAATAAATTTACTTTACTTTTTTTTAGTTTTATTTTATATTTTGTTATTTGTCTTACTATTATATTAGTAGTTATATTATTTTCATTGTTTAAAAAATTACTTTAATGTATTAATATACGTTTGAGAAACCATTATCTTATATAAAATATAAAATAGCTGCAAAGCATATTATTTAATCTATTAACATGCTATCATTTTAATTTAATATAAATATATATCTATAATAACATATTATGGAACTTTTCTATTTGGTTTAGGCAGATTATTTTCTTATTTTACATCTCAAGATATTTTCTAAGTTGTAATATAAAATTTACAATGAAGTATATTAATTAAAAAAGTCCAAAAAAGAAAAAGAAACACTAAAATATAGTAGAAAAAATAATCAGAAAATAGATTAACAAAATAGTAGAAAAATAATTGAAATTTTTTATGGTTCACGTAATGAACAAATGAACAATGGGAATTTAAAAAAAGAGTGAGAATGTGGGGTTCATTCCAAAACCACAGTGGGAATGGGACAGAACAATGGAATAGGAAGAGGGATTTCTGTGTAGGAAGGTGCACGCTTGTAAATTTTCATGCACCGTCACTATCACTAATGGACAAATAAAACTCCAGGGGCAGTGTTGTCGTTTTGAAATACGTATTAGAATACAGGAAGCAATTCTCTCACTTGTAACCAATTTTTTCACATGTCTTACCTAATCACAAGTTTGTTTTGTTGTCAAAGAATGAGATTGGCACAAGGGGTGCTATGCCACGACAACAAGTCCATAAATAAGAATTGTTTTGGGATGTAGGTTCGAGGTTAACAATCCTATGTTTAGTAGGTCATTTAAGAGTTCAAGATTGTCTTCAATTTTAAGTTTTCTCTTAATAATTCAAACCATTCGGATGGTATTTGCAAAAAACATATGATGTTAAAGTGAGTTGAACGTTTAATAGTTTAGATATTAATTATAGTGTAGTAAATGCAGGTCACCTATCTCTTTACTTTAAATCTATATTTATAGATTTTGAAGTGGATTTTTGATTAACAACGACTCAATTGTTGGTAATCACATTTTACCTTTAAGTTGTTTAGCATTAACATTAATCGTCTTACTATTGACTGATCGGTCTAACTCATGACCGTTTGATCTTGAATGGTGGCATGTTGCATGTTTTAGTGACAGTTGATCGTCCGACTTATGGCTGATCGGACGATCATGTGGTATAAGGTCCTTCAAGCCCGACCCTGAAGTGACTAACAAAGGGGTTTGTACTTGGATGAATAACACTCACCTTTTGGGCTATTCATGGGTGGTTATGATATCTGGTCGTTCGTTTAAGGAAACTTTAGAACGTTCGCCTAAGCAGTTGACAACCTTTCGCATTGTTTAAAAATGTGATCGTTAAGGGAAGGGTGTAGGGATGACAAAAAAATCCGCGGACACGGGTATCCGCGGGTAAAACCCGCGGCGGGTAGTTACTACCCGCGGATATTTACTAAATATCTGCGGGTAACGGGTAGCGGGTATTTTAATACCCGTTTCTAAACGGGTAGGGTACGGGTAGTATACTATCCGACCTGCGGTACCCGCTACCCGCAAAAAATAAATAAAAAAATTAATTTATATATTTTTTAATTAAATTTAATTAAAAATAAAATAAAATTATATTTTATTAGATTAAAATTAATTAAAATTAAATTTTAACTTATATTTAATTTAATTTATATTATATTATATATATATATATATATATATATATATATATATTTTTGTTATTTTTTTAAAATTTTATTTTAAGAAATATAAAACATATATTTTTTTTATTTTTTGTAGATATCCGTGGGTACCCGCAAATTTTTAAAATACTCGCGGGTATTTTTTAAACGGGTACCGGGCGGGTAGCAGGTCGGGTGGCGGGTACACTTTTATCCGGCGGGTCGGGTTACGGGTAGGCACTATCCGTGCCCGACCCGACCCGTTGCCATCCCTAGAAGGGTGTGTGACACTTTGAATCTCATGCTCACCGAAATTTGAAGAATCAGATGTTGTGATGGAAGCAGATCCAAGCTCCATGCTCGAACAACAACACAACTCAGAAGAATGCAATGGAACAAATTGGATGCATGAAAGGTTGATGCACACCAGGTGTTTGTGAAATGGATCGGCGAAGGATTGATGAGTGCTTGAGGTCTCTCAAGCTCAGAAGGTCTTCCAATAGGGAAGGAAGCTAGAGGAGAAGGTGTTGGAAAAGCACAAGAAGTTTGAGCTCAGAGAATAGGGTCTGGAGAAATCTCAACGACATTTCACTATATTTTCCAAGTTGATTTTACAAAGGAGGGAGCCTGATAGAAGCCTCCACCGAATTCATGCTTGGAGAAGCTTCACGGGTTCAGATTTGGGCAGCGGATGAAGGATGCCATGATGATGGATGAGGTGTAGTCAAGGTGTTTGATGAAGGTCCGAGAGAGGTTGATGATGGAGTATTGTTGAAGTCTAACTCAGAGAGCTTTCCTAAGGGAAAAGGAGCTAGAGGATAGGCAAAATAACATTGCACAAGAGTGAACTTGAGAGTGAAAGCTGAAATTTGGCAGCATTTCTTTACTTCAATTCAAGTTGAAGGTTACAAGTGTGGTGCTCCTCTTTTATAAGAAGAAGAAGAGCTATGAGGTGTGCAGAGGAAGCTAACAATTGAACATGTGCAGAAAATGAAGTGTGAAAGGTGTGTTTCACGTGCTAAATGTGTTACATGAGTTATACATGGTTAAATCACGTGAAAAAGGCATGGAAATGGTGCTCCACATGTGAGTCTCGGCCAACCTCTTTGTTGCACGTGGAAAATGGCAAAAGTGTGGCTATCTTGGTGTTTTTCATGTGCAAAACATGCTTAGCAAGTCTTAGCCATGAGTGATGCTTTATTCTTCCCTTTGATGATCTACAAAACAAACAAGCATATTTAGTTTTTGTAGAAGAAAAGGTTTAATAGAAAATACTCCATAGAAGTAATGTAGTGAGTGCTCCCTCTTCTTCTTGTATCTTCTTTGA
>NC_028357.1:15640877-15642106 GCF_000741045.1 Vigna radiata var. radiata
CTTAATACACTTGGAATTGCTTGAAAAGCATTTTCCCAAGGTACTTTAAGTTGCCAAAAAGAATGAAATGTAACTCTCAAAGGTTCCGTGATACAAGTTCAAAGTACTATTAAATGTAGCAATGGATGAATAAAGCCAAGTATGGCTGTAAAGAGCTGCACAAGGTGTTGAGAGTGTCACGTTTTTACTGCTGCAAGTAGGTCTGGAACAGCAGTATTCAGTTACTCCCAAAGTGCACAATTGTTGCCTTGTTAGCAAGCCTTCCACTCCTTAATAGGCTACCCCTTTTGGAGAAGCAAACTGGATGCTAGAAAGCCTCACCAAAACGTGACAGCACCNTGCCAAACACCAAACCCATCACANCAAAAATCTGCACTGCACCAGATTGTAATTTCGGGTAACACACTTTGGGCACAAAATGGAGGTAAAAAATGATGAAATAAAGTGAAATAAAGCTGGAATAAAAGGAGGAACACAAAAGGAACCTAGGAAAAGATCTAGAACAGATTAGAAAAGCAAGAAAGACTCAAAAACAGTAAAGAAATTGAGTGTGCTGAAACTGTTTGATGAAAATGCAAAGGTGTTTGTTGAAATGCCACAAAGAAATGCAGATTTTCTGTTTTGTGCCTATTGTAACTGGATTGCAGGGGTATTTTGTTGCTTTTTATATTGGATTGAGAATGTTATCATTAGACAAGGTTGATGAAAAACACCAGCCCCTAGCTTTTGCCAATCCAAAGTAATAGAGAAGTTAAGTCACGGCCAAGCAGCAAAGAATAGCACTACATCAGAAAATAATGTCAGAAAATCTGATACAGGCAATGTGATTTAGAGAAGTAGTGGCTCAAATGCTTAGATGACTCTTTAAACATATCAATATCATCAAATGGAATGTGTGCTAGCTAAGAAACAACCAAGAAAAACTACAGTGCAGAATTTCACTGATGGAGTTGCTATTTTGGCCAAAATTCAATGGTTTAATATGTGATTTTTCACAGCAGCTGGAAATATACCAAATGAACAGTGCAGGCAACGTTTAATGCACCAATTATGATTGCTTAATCAAACAAACAACAACAAAACACTCAAAAACTCAAATTGACTAATTGACATGCAATTTTCAAGCAAAATTGGTGTTCCGGTCGGGAAATGTCTCCTTGGTCCTTCACACTTTTCTCGCGAACCGTCCGTCGTCTTCCTTCTTACTCCCGGTCGTCACTTGTCCTGTT
>NC_028357.1:15642671-15651689 GCF_000741045.1 Vigna radiata var. radiata
TTATTTATAGTTTTTCTTATGGGCCAACAATTAGTGTATATCTAATCAAGGCCCAATTGCGGGTCCTAAGGAGCTAATCCCAATTTACCTTGATCCAGAGTTATTTATGATGTTCCTAGTGGGTTGCTGACAACCGGACGTTCTATGGTCGTCTTGGATTATACACGTTTCACGAAGACAGCGCGATGTTCTCGATGTCCGGCCTACGTCCGGCCCTGGTTGGTTTGTGCAAGATCGAGCTTATGCCGTCGTCGGACATCCGCCCAGGTCCGCTATCTTTAGCAATCCTCTGAATCTCAGCTCCTAATGTCCCAACGGTCTTTTGCTGCTTGCTCTCGTGACCGCGTAGGTACAGGCCGGCTCTATGCCTTTGTCGCCGGGTGGTCATGCAGATGGTTCGTATGTACTTTTCAGTGCTGTCCGGTCCCTACCGTACATAGGCCCCCAAAGCCCGAGGTAACTGTGGTTGCCGTGGGGTTTTAAGGTAGTTGTTGCGGGTGTGACCGGGGAGTCGATCCTGTACCCCTTTGGCGGGAAAGGACACGCGTCATGTTTTTGTGGGCCGTTACGTTTGGGAAATTGTAACGGCTCTGGATCTGGGACGTCGATCTGAGAATTTTCAACGGCGGAGATCCGTGACCGTTTTCAAAAATTTTCCTATAAATATGGGGGATGGTCCCAGCCATTTGTCATATTTTCCAACTTCCTTTCCTCAAATTCGTTTTCCCCCAGGTAATAAGATGCATACTATTGTTAATATCGAGTCTTCTCTGGAGTCGTCGGGTCGCGGCGGTGGTGGCGGTGGAGTGGCAAGCGAGAGCGAAGACAGCCGGTCGGGGAGTTCGTCCTTTACAGGATCCAGTTATGACGCTCCCACCCCTGAAGAACGTCCACCTGTCGAAGCGGTTACTGGGCCTCGCCGGACGGTGATTCCACCAGGGACTGAGTTACCCGCCGCCGATGCCGATCGTATCTTCTTTGGTACCCCCCTCTTTTTAACACGGGGTGGTATACAGGTGGATCCTGTCCCGCTGGTTCCTTATGGTGGCTTTCCGCCTGTTCCGGGATATGATTGGGCCGGTTTCGACGCGAAGACACAGCCGTCGAGCCTCTCTGGTGTCGGCCTCCAGGACTTCGTAGATAGGTCCTTTTTAGTCAGGGACGGAGCGGACGGTCGATTGATTAGGATCGCCGCAAGCCAGGAAAACGAACGCGTATGTCACGGGAAAGGGTCGAGCCCCGAGGACTTCTTCTTCGTCTATACTACATTGTTCGAACATCTGCACATCCAGGTCCCATTTACCAACTTTCAGATGGGCGTACTTTGTGCCTTGAATGTAGCCCCTACCCAGCTTCATCCAAACTCTTGGGCCAACATTCAAGCCTTCGGAGTGATGTGTATGGCGGCCGGTGTTGTACCTACCGTTCCTGCCTTTTTGTATTATTTTGATGTCCGTCCTCCTCCAAAAGGTGGTTGGGTTTCGTTGTCGTCCGTATCGAACCGAACGTTATTTAAGACGTACGCTGACTCGTACAAGAACTTTAAAGAGCCTTTTTTCAAGGTGATCATTCCCGAGGGTAGCCGTCGTGAGTTTTTTGCCGAGGATGGCACCTCTCTTTTCCCTTTGTATTGGACGGAGAATCCTACTAGGATGAAAGCTTTTCCGAAGGAGGTTTTGGACATTGCCGACTTGTGTGTGATTGATGTGCTCGACACCCTCCCCCGCCGCCTCTCCGCCCGCGCCTTAGTCGATTGCCTTCCTTTCGAGGATTGCAGCCGGAGAGCACTCGGTATAGTATCGGTTCAATTTTCTGCATTTTCTTAAAGTGATTACTTAACTAAATTCGTTATGTTCTTTCAGACATTATGGCTGCTCCCAATCCCCGTCAATCCAACTTTTTGCTTGCTCGGAGAGGCGGTTCCAACACACCATCCGCCCCCAAAGATGGTACCGTACCCCCTCCTCGCCGTCCAACGCCTACCGGACGTGTTACTCTGGCGTCCTCCCGGATTCCTTCTACGGGGTCAATCCCCACTGGGGTTCCTATTCAAGGCAGACCACCTCCTGTTGGGACGACCAACCCCCTTGCGCCCGGTCCTTCTAATCCTGCCGCCACCATTCCTCCTTCGGATATGGCCTCGAGGTCTCTTCCAGTAGATCCCTCTGCTCGTAAGAGGAGGAAATCGAGGAAGGATGGGGACAGACCCTCGTCCAAAAAGAATCGCCGAGAGTGTGCTCCCCTTCCGGGCGGTGTGTTTAGCACTGAGTACAATGTGGGCAGCCGGGTGAACTTCCATCTAGGTTCCGCCCACAAGGCTCTCCTAGAATCGATGTCCGGGCCGGCCCTGTTAGAATCCATCTTCGAGATGTCTAGCCGGACGACATCGATGATAGGGTACTTGAAGGATACAGGCGGTCTTCCGGGTAGCGAGGAGTTAAAGAAATCCTTGATGGATGAGCAGAAGAAGGTGGCTACCCTTCAGGCCAGCTTGGACACGCTGAAGGGAGAGCAGGATAAAGAAAAGATAAGTCTGGAGGAGGCGCGACAAGAGATGGCCCGACTGGTGGCTGAACTGAACTCGAGTACCGGCGTGCTAGTGAAGGCCCGGTCGGACAATGCTCTCTTGGCCACCGAGTGCGAGGAACTGAAGGCCAAAGTCGCGGAGCAAAGGGAGGTGGAGATGAGGCTGCAGGAGAGTACCGTCAACCTGCACAAAGACCTGCAGCTTCTGAGGGCCGACCTGAAGGACGCCCGTGCTGAGATAACCACTCTGAAGGCGACAGTGGTTAATGAACATGAGGAAGGTTTCTACAAGGCCCTTCGTCAGGTGGAGGTGATCCTGAAGGTGGAGAAGCCCTTGACCATGGGCTTTGACATCGATAAGGATGTTTACGGGGGGGAATTAACGTACGTCGGACCCCCGGTGGCCCAGGAAGAGGAAGTGGCGGCGCAGGATGAGGAGGTAGCGGCCCAGGATGGGGAGGTGGCGGCTCAGGATGAAGAGGTGATGGCTTCAGGAGCCGCTATGTAATTACAAACATGATTTTTGATTTGTTTTTTGTTCGGTTCGTTTGGGCGGGCGAAGTGTAAACTGCTTAGGGGTTGTTTACACTATCGCCCGCTTCATTTTTTGTGTTAGTTTAACGACCGTTTTGTCGGAACAATTATGCAACTTTATCATTTAACGCGCATTCTGACTATTTGCGTATCCCGATTATATGTTTTGGCGTTTGGACCGTTTTGGATGTTTACTTGAATACGTAGTTATTTTTATCGTGTTGCGAATTCGTACGTCCGCGCTTGGATGGATTTATCGAATTTATTTGCGGTGATCATGGGGACAGGCGTCTGCCGTTCGCCCCCTGACCGATCGTTTAATGTGGGAGCCGGTGTTACCTTTCTCCCTTCGGAATTGACAGGATTTATCCATTCATCAATGTTGGATATTACGGGCAGTAGGCTTTGCCGTTCACTGCCCAACCAACTTGACAGGAAGGTTCCGTTCATCAATCCGAGCGCTATACGATGAACATTAGAATCGAATGAAGAAGAAACGTCACTTCCCATATCATTTCATTTATAAAAAATAACCTCAGCTAAAGTACAATTTCAAGTGCGAAGCATTCCAGGTGTTTGTTATTTGCCGTCCGTCCAACTTTGTAAGTCGGTATGCGCCGTTGCCGAGAACTTCTATAATCTTAAACGGGCCCTCCCATCTGGCTGCCAGCTTGCCGTGAGCCATTGTACGCCGAGCTTCCCCCGTTTTTCTCCACACGAGATCCCCTTCTTGAAAACTTCGAGGACGCACCTTGGTATTGTATTTCCGTTCGGTCATTCTTCGACAAGCTTCCGCCCGTAAAACCGCCCGCTCCCTTCTCTCATCCAGGGTGTCCAGTTCGACCCTCATCTCTTGGTCATTCAAGCTTAAGTCGTTCAATTCCCTTCTCAGTGAGGGTTCCCCCAGTTCAACCGGTAGCATAGCATCGGTTCCGTACGTTAGGTTGAATGGGGTTTCTCCGGTCGTTCCGTGGGGAGTGCATCGGTAGGCCCATAATACTTCCGGTAGCTCTTCTACCCATGCACCTTTCTTATCTCCTAGTCTCTTTTTTAATTCTGCCACGATGATTTTGTTCATGGCCTCGGCTTGACCGTTCGTCTGAGGGTGTTCTACTGAGCTCGTCGAATGTTTGATGCCCAGCTGCTGCAGGAAATGTTCGAATTTTTTATCAACGAACTGCCGTCCGTTGTCTGTGATTACTGTTTTGGGGAGGCCGAATCGGCATATTATCTTCCAGAAAAATCTTTGCACTTGGGCGGCCGTGATGGTAGCCAATGGTTCGGCCTCTACCCATTTCGTGAAGTAGTCTATTGCTACAAGTAGGAATTTCTTCTGGCGCCGGGCCGGAGGGGAAAGGACCGACGATGTCCATCCCCCACTGAGCGAACGGCCAAGGAGCCACCAAGGAGTGCAATTTGTGCGGAGGGGCGTGTTGGTCGTTTGCATGCGCCTGGCAGCTTAGACATTTCTTCACGAAGGAAGCCGAATCTTGCTCCATGGTCGGCCAGTAGTACCCCGCCCGGACAATGCGCGATTTAAGTGTTCGTCCTCCAGTGTGGAGGCCGCATATCCCGTTGTGCAATTCATCCATTACGTAATCGGCCTCGGCTTTACTTAGGCATTTCAGTAGGGGGGATGAAAATCCTCTTCGGTACAAATCTTCCCCTACCATTAGGAAACGTGCGATCTTCTTTGTGTCTTTGGAAGGGAGACGGACGCCGTCATCTTGTTGCTTCATTAGTGCCTTTATCTCCTTCTGCTAATCATCTGCGTTGTCCGTGGTTATAGCTTGACACTCAATGGACCGTTGCAGTAAAACTTGCCGGATGATGGTAGTGAGTTGGCCCTTTTTCTTTTCTCGAGCTCAACTTGGAGAGCATGTCAGCGCAGGCGTTCAGTTCGCGGGGTATGTGTTGCACGATTATCTTCTCGAAAGTTTGGGCTATGGTCGAAGCTTTATGGTAGTATCTCAGGAGATGTTCTTCCTTGACTTGAAAGTCTCCATTCATTTGCCCCACGACGAGTTGCGAGTCAGTCCGGCAGGTGAGTCGTCTTGGCCCCATATCGCGAGCGAGCTCCAAGCCGGCTATCAAAGCTTCGTACTCGGCTTGGTTATTGGAAATCTTGAATTTGAACACGAGGGAATGCTCTATCAGGAACCCGTTCGGGCCTTCCAGTACTATCCCCGCTCCACTAACCGTCCGTCCAGATGCCCCGTCAACGAACAACACCCACTCTTCCCCCTTAGTTGGTGACAACTCAGCTGCGAAATCTGCCAAGTGTTGGCCCTTTATTGACCCTCTGGGCTCGTAGCGGATCCCGAACTCGGATAGCTCAACCGCCCAACCGACCATTCGGCCGGCCAGGTCAGGTTTTCGAAGTATTTTTGATACGGGATGGTCTGACCGGACGACCACTTGATGACTCTGGAAGTACGGCCTTAATCTCCTGGCTGCAGTGAGAAGGGCCAAAGCCACCTTTTCCACGTGCTGGTATCGTCATTCGGTATCCTGCAAAGTTCGACTGACAAAATAAATCAGTTTAAAGACTGGTTTCTCTTGGAACAGAACCACGCTTACTGCCGTCTCGGATACCCCCAAATATATTTGGAGCTCCTCACCCAGGATTGGTCGGCTCATCACTGGAGGGTTCAGTAGTATACTCTTGACGTCAGCGAAGGCATGTTCACATTCATCATCCCACTTATCCGTGGTTTCCTTCTTCATTTTTCTCAAGATCGGGCGGATCCTTTCGGCCAATTTGGGTATAAATCGCGACAACGCCGTGAGGCGGCCGACCAACCGTTGAATATCTTTCAAGGTACGGGGGCTTTGCATTTGCATGATGGCTTCGCATTTATCAGGGTTAGCTTCAATCCCTCTGGACGTGAGCATGAATCCCAGAAACTTTCCGGCTATTACACCGAACGTGCACTTGGCAGGGTTCAACCGCATGCCATACCTCCTGACTTGACCGAACACCTCTTCCAGATCCGCCAGGTGATCCTTGCCTTCTCCTGACCGCACGACCATGTCGTCTACATATACATCCATGCACCGGCCAATTTGGCTTGCGAAAATTTGGTCCATCAACCTTTGATATGTGGCTCCAGCGTTTTTTAAGCCGAACGGCATGACCTCATAACAGTAGTTGGCCCTATCTGCCATGAAAGCGGTCTTGGTGACGTCAGGAGCGTGCATGGGTATTTGATTATACCCGGAATACGCGTCTAGAAAACTGAGCATTCGATGGCCGGACGCGCCATCCACTAGGGCATCGATGCCGGGAAGGGGATAGGAGTCTTTCGGACAGGCCTTGTTCAGATCTGTGTAGTCGGTACACATCCGCCACTTGCCATTTGCCTTCTTTACCATAACCACATTGGCTAACCAGGTGGTGTAAGTAACTTCCCGGATGAATCCGGCTTCCTTCAGCTTTTGGACTTCCGCATCCACAGCCTTACGCTTCTCCTCTCCCATCTTCCTCTTCTTTTGCGCCACCGGTCGGGCCTCCCGACACAAGCTTAGCTTATGGGATGCGACAGAGGGATGGATGCTGGGCATATCCGCCGCCGTCCACGCGAACAGATCGTGATTGCGCCACAAAGTGGCCCTGAGCCGTTCCTCCATCTTCGGGTCCATCCCTCGGGCGATAAGCGTTGTCTGGGTAGGGTCCGTACCAATTAGAACTGGGATCGTTTCGCCTATCGGCTCCAGGCGATCATCCGTGTTGGTCCGGGGATCCAAATCGGTCATGGCTACCTCCGCTCGGCCGGTCTTCTGTTTTACCTCTCTGGGGAACATCTTCAAGCCCGCGGCGTAACACTACCTGGTCGTCCGTTGATCTGCCCGGACTGTGCAGATCGTCCGATTGGAGGTAGGATATTTAAGCGTCAAGTGGGGGGTGGACACTATAGCGCCAAATGTGTTGAGACATGGCCGCCCCAACAGGGCGTTGTAGGAGGTGTTTGCTTCCACCAACAGAAATCGGACTTTCCTCTCCTCGCTAGAGCGGCTGGTGCCTAGCCGGATCCTCAAATCGAGATAGCCCCGAGTGTCAACCCTTTCTCCGGCGAATCCTACCAACTACTCGCCGAACGGGACGATCAGGTCTTCGGAAATATCCATCTGCTGGAAGGTTTTCCAGTAGAGGATATTTACCGAACTACCCTGGTCCACCAGTACCTTGCTTATTTCGTACCGCGCTATTTCCACGGTGATGACCATGGGGTCATCTTGTTCAGGGTCAGGGGGATGGAAATCCTCATCCGTAAAGGTGATGGGCAACATGGTTCTTTTAGGGACCTCTACTGCGTGAATGGACCGCAACGTCCTGATACTTCGTTTGCGGGCAGACGAAGATTGTCCTCCGCCCGCAAATCCTCCCGAAATGGTGTTTATCACCCCCCTAAGTGGTCTACTACGGGCCCTTTCCCGGCTCCTGCTGCGCGATCTTCTTCCGTCATCCCTCCTGTTCCCTGCGTACCGGTCGTTATAACCGTCAGAGGATCGGTGATTCCTCTCTGACCGAGGAGGACTCCTGGTGTACGTTCTCTTCTCTCCAATGCGTGGGTAGTTTGGCCTGACATACCCCCTCCTTTCGCCCTCCGCCCGATCTTCCGCCGGTCGGTGGCCTTTGACATATTGCTGCAAAAGTCCCGCCCTGATCATTTCTTCAATCTTATCCTTCAGCGTCACACAATCCTCAATGTTGTGACCCATGTTTTGGTGGTAAAGACAGTGTTTAGAGTTATCCGCTCCCGGGGGCGTCGGACGTTGCTGTGGGACTTGCATTACTTGGGCGCTGAGAGATTCCTGTAGTATTCGCGCCCTGGGGGCGTTTAATTGCGTATACTGCGGGAATCGTGGGTTTCGTGGTCCGTCTCTCGTCTTACTGCCCCCGGAACGGCCGCCCTGGTTGTCTCAGCGACTTTCCTTCTCCGCCTTTGCCTCCTGAAGTTCCTTCCGGTAACTTTGTTTCATATCTTCCACCCTGATCTCATAAGCCGTCCGTTGACGCAATTCTTCCATACTTTTGGGGGGATTCCGACATATACTGTCCTTGAATGGTCCGGGACGCAACCCAGGCATGACATGCTGTAAAGCCAACTCCGTACTGAGTCCCTTCACGCGCCGAACGGTTTTTTGAAATCGATCCATGAAGTCCTTCAAAGGCCCCTCCTTACCCTGCTTGAGATTCATCAGGTCAACTACCGTGGCCTCCTGTGTTCGACAGGCGGCGAACTGGTTTTTAAACATGTTGCTTAAACCCTTGAAGTTTTCTATCGAACCGTCCGGGAGGGAGTCAAACCATTCCAACGCCTCTCCCTCCAAGGACAGCGAAAATGCCCTACACCAGATGGCATCACAGCCGGTGCGAAATGCCATTGCATTTGTAAAGGATTTAACATGGGCCTCGGGATCGGACGTTCCATCATATGTCTTAAATTGTGGAGGAATAAACCGGTCGGGTATCTGGATTTCCATTATCGCCCGTGCGAAGGGCACCGGCACAGAGGGTGCCTCATTTTTCACCAATATTGTACTTTCTCCTTTCTCCCCCCCATCTTCCTTGTTTTCCTCATTCTTCCGAGCATTACCGTGCTCCTCTCTCTCGTCTTCCAACGGCCGAGTTCGTTCTTTCTCCCCATTCGCATGCGCGGCCTGCTCCCTCATCTGGGCTAGACATTCGGCTCGCACGGCCGCCATTTCCTCCTCATGTTTCTTCTGCATCTCTTCATGTCTTCGTTGCATTTCCTCCATTCTCAACTCCAATGCCCGTATCACTCCGTTAGGATCTTCGACAGCATTTCTTGTGGTCACCATTGGTATCAATCCTCCGGCCCCACGGTGGGCGCCAAAATGTTCCGGTCGGGAAATGTCTCCTTGGTCCTTCACACTTTTCTCGCGAACCGTCCGTCGTCTTCCTTCTTACTCCCGGTCGTCACTTGTCCTGTT
>NC_028357.1:15652014-15661054 GCF_000741045.1 Vigna radiata var. radiata
TTATTTATAGTTTTTCTTATGGGCCAACAATTAGTGTATATCTAATCAAGGCCCAATTGCGGGTCCTAAGGAGCTAATCCCAATTTACCTTGATCTAGAGTTATTTATGATGTTCCTAGCGGGTTGCTGGCAACCGGACGTTCTATGGTCGTCTTGGATTATACACGTTTCACGAAGACAACGCGATGTTCTCGATGTCCGGCCTACGTCCGGCCCTGGTTGGTTTGTGCAAGATCGAGCTTATGTCGTCGTCGGACATCCGCCCGGGTCTGCTATCTTTAGCAATCCTCTGAATCTCAGCTCCTAATGTCCCAACGGTCTTTTGCTGCTTGCTCTCGTGACCGCGTAGGTACCGGCCGGCTCTATGCCTTTGTCGCCGGGTGGTCATGCAGATGGTTCGTATGTACTTTTCAGTGCTGTCCGGTCCCTACCGTACACGTATTATTTTATATTTAAGTTTAACCATTTTTCCCTCAAATGGTTTAATCTTTAGTTCTTTAAATTAAAATTACTTTTAAATCTCCAAGTTTTGTAAAAAACGTTATAATCTTATCGTGAAGAAGTGATCTTCATAAGATTAATTTCTTAGAAATAACTAGTTCCTCCTAAATCAAGATGTCTCGTTATGCTACATCGATTGAAAAATTACATTGATATAATATTATCAAAATAAAAAATGTATGATGATGTGACACATATATATTCTTTCGAAACCAAAACTAGATATATTATGTTAAAACTCCAACTTCAAGCACTCATAGCTCCAACTTCAAAAGTATTCATCATTTGCAAGTTAAGCAAGAGTTGTGGCTGCAAAAGACACTTCAACACTAAGTTAGTCTAGTACGTAAAAAAAAGTAATAATATTGTAATAATGGAATGTAACTAATTTGTCTTGAGTAATGTGCTATTTATACCTTATTTAATGAGCTTTTTATCTGGGTGGGCATTACCCGCGTAGCTAATCACATTGATTAGTCTTTAGTTAAAAAAGCTACCTAATCATACTTTAATCACAATCTTAAGTCAACTCAGTCAATGTTTTACAAATGTCGATTTTGATTAGCCTCCATGTATTCGACCAAGCTGCCTTGATGTTGGAGCATAACATGAGGGTTGAGTAGACCTAAACATGGGTAGCCAAGACGTATTTGGACGTGTAAGAAATACTTTTTGATTAGCCGATACGTAGGTGACCAAACTTTCTATAGTCATACCATAAGGACTGAGTTCGCTAGATGTCCTCGAATGTTCAATATAATCTAAGAGGTATGACATTGAATAATATGTTGAAGAATATATTATTATTTGGATACTTAAATAACATTAAATGTAAGATTATATTCATGATGAGATGGACGTCGTAAATTTGATTGTACTCATCTTTTCTCTCAAAAGTAAAAATTCATATATATTCATACCTTACAGTTCTATACATTATGAAAATATGATGTAAACATTTAATTAATTTAACCAAATTGTTTAAAGTATAAGAATTAAAAGGAAAGCGAAAGTACAAAACCGTAAAAGCGAGATCGCGAGAGTCAAAGACCGAGGACAAAAGAGTAAGAGTGAGACAACGAGAGTACAGGTAGGAGAGAATGAATAAGAGTGAGAGTTATTGAGATTTCAAACATATGAAGAACACAATTGTGAATACACAGGAGAGGAGGAGAGGAGGAGAGGAGGAGAGGAGGAGAGGAGAATATGTGCATTATTCATAAGGATGGTAAAAATACTCGTGTTCGCGGTTATCTGCGGATAAAATCCGTGGTAGTTAGTTTGTATCTTTGGATATTTATTACTCGCGAGTAGTCGGTAATGAGTATGTTAAAACTCCTTTATAAATAGTTGGATGCGAATATCGTACTACCCATATCTGCGAGTATCCATTATTGGTAAAAAAATTAAAATCAAAATTTGATTTATATTTTACGAAGTTAAAATTAATTTATATTTTATTAAGTTAAATTTAATTAAAATTAAAATTTAATTTTATTATATTTTATATTTTTGTTATTTTATAATAAAATTTATAAAATATCCTTTCTTTAACATTCACGGGCATGGATATCCATAAGTTCTTAAATATTCACGAGTATTTTTTAAAAGAATATTTAACGAGTAACAAATAGATAATGAGTTGATTTGTTTTTGTTGAGTCGAGTAACTAGTAGACACTATTTGTTTCCAACTGGATTAAAAACATTACAAAAGGTTTTGTTGCTGATTTTGATTCATTAAATAAAATTTTTTATAGGATTTTTATTCATTAAATAAAAATTTTATAGGTATTGTTTTAACAAATTTTTATTCACATAAATAAATACATAGTATTATTTTTAAGACAACAAAATCCGCAGGTATTAATATTGATTTTCTGCAAATAATCCTTTACAAAAAATTTGCAAGTATTTTCCTGCAAAAATTACTTCTAAATAAAATTCATGATACTTTTTACAAAAAATATTTCATAATAAAAATTGCAAGTATTTTTCGAGAAAATTTTGTAGGCAATAAATGGTTTTTTTGGTAGTTTAATATTATTAAAGTAAAAATATATAATGATGTTGTACATATAATTCAAAAGGTATAACATATGAAGAATATAAAAAGGAATATATATACTAATTGGATGCTTAAATAACCTCAAGCGTAAGATCTATATTTACGCATGGTGGTGCTGCAACTCTGGAAATACTTTTTTATGAAACTTTGCTTAAGTCAATTATGAGTGAAGTCAACTATAGCATTTGTGAATGGATAGATTTGGCATCTTATAAAAGTGTTGACCTCCGACGTTCTCAACCACACTTTCTATACTACTACTACCACAATTTAGACAGTTGCTTGGTGAAACAGAGGGGACGAAACGTTAATGTTCTATTATTTGATAGAGTAGAAATTGATAAAAATAAAAGAGAAAATTATTTTGAAAATTGTGTGATTTGATTAATTTAATGGAAAATAAGAAAAATAATAGAGATATAGGTTATATGTAACATCCCAAATATATAGCATAAAACTATATAAACAAGTCATTACATATACGATAAGATAGAACAATTATCCAATTCTAATATAAAGTATTAGATTTTACAGTTATTCCATATTAACTATAAAAGTTAAAATTTTATATACAAATAGTCCATTCCAAAGCTATCTACGATGCTAAACTAAAACTAACTAAATCGTTAAATCCTCTCCATCAAGTGTCTGCTCCATGGATATCTCATTCCCCTCTGCTCACACCCAAGGGATGATCATTGCAAAGAAAAAATACCACACATACAAAACACAAACACAAACACAAACAGAAGGATAAACTAGATAAACAAGAAATAAGCACATTTATACAAATATTTAATAACACCAATTTAAACTAAACAATACAATGTATATTGATTTCTCATGCATCTTGCACTCAACATGACTCATCCGGATTAATATAAATGTCGAACTATTGGTAGTCTTTGCACTTGTATAGTTCAGTTGGTACTCTCCAACACTATACAAGATTAATTCTTATACACACTCTATGGTTAACTCTAAGCCAATATACAAGAACCTCCCGATACTCTCACCACATGCATCATTCTTCTCTACTTGAAAATGAATGATCCTTAGAGTGTTGGAATAGACTTACCATTTCAAAGCTCCATACATTTACACAACACATATACCTCATCAACCACAATTACTTCCAAGAATCTCACCATGAGCCTTGGAGTTGAATTCACAATCACACCACATAAGTAAAAGCATAACACATTATAAATCTTCATCCTACATTATACTCTATCCAAAGCCAAACTCTCATTACACGGTAACAAGAAATAGAGAAGAAAAGAATGTACTAAAACTTGGACCATTTCGCTAAGCGCACAGTGTTGCAAAGCGAATCCAGAGGTTCTTCGCACAACAACCCGATTCGCTATGCAAATCCTCAGACAGAGACTCACCCCTCACAACTAGTCGCACAACGACTAAATTCGTTGCGCGAATAAACTCTCAATAATATCAGACCCCAACCCCTCGCATAGCGCACCAAACAATGGCTCAGACTCCCCAAACACTCGCAAAGTGCACCCCTTTGCTATTTGAATTAAATTGGCAGTGATCCAGGCCACCATCAGTCGCATAGCGCCCAAACTTGTTATGTGAATCATCAAACAGAGAACAAACCTCTCAAACCATTCGCATAGTGCACCACCTCGTTGTGCGAATGTCCAGACAAAAAGCAAACCCCCTGAGCCATTAGCACAACACACCAGTTCGTTGTGCGGATGCCCTGTAGAAAGCATCTAGCCAGGACGACTCGCTGTGCGAGACCATTCGCTCAACGAGTCTGCATAATTTGCAGAATGAAATTCTGCAGAATTATGCAACTCAGACCTCAAATACTAATTCTAACTACTTTTCCCAACTTCTAACCATCCTAATTTGTGTTATACACCTAATTTGACTTATCTAGGTGATTCTAAACCTTCTTAACATCAATTTAAACTGTTTATGGATCAATTCCTACTCTAAAGCATCAAATTTATCAACTTAGGGACCAAAATCAAAATCTACCACTTTGAACATGTTTTTGACCATTTTGGGGACTCAAACAAGTCACATTTGACTTACCCAAACAGTCCCAACAGACCAATTGAGCCCTCAACTCCAATTTATCATTTTCACTACCTTACTTCCTCTAAATTAGCTTTAAACTAAAAAAACCATGTGTGCTTATTCATAACAAATCCCTAATAACACAGATTTAACACTTCTCATGCATCTAAAACACTCCAATTATCATCCAAACACAGTTCATTCTCAGCATTCATCAACTATATATTCAAGAGCACAATTCAATAGTCATCAAACACTTATTTTCTATCAATATACATTTCAATTCAATGCAACCAGCTCAAGGATCATACAAACACACAACAAACAGATATCTAATCAACTCAAAGTATTCTACCTTCCCTTACCTTAGAGATATACTATCCAGCTCACAGAATTACTCTAATCGTGCCTTGCACCGCAAGGAAACTCTAGAAACACCTACAACTCACCAATTGGTGATAGGAAATAGCTCTTAGAACCTAAATTGAGCTAAGAATTGAAGAGAGAAGTCACTAGATACATGCGAATAGAATCGTTGCATGATCACAGTCCAAAAACATACGAAAGAAAGAGAAAACGACTTACGGACTCAAAACAAGAAATTGACCAGTCTAGATTGTTGTCTTTGACGCCAGGATCATCTAGGCACCTCCTGATCGTCAAACCGACAACCAAATAAGAGAAAATATAGAGAGAAGGTAGAGAAACGGGAAAAAAATAGTGTTTTAAAGAGATAGAATGTTCTTAAAGTAATGAGACACATTTATAAAATTCTATTTATATTATATGATTATTTTAAAGTAAAATAATTGGTCTCATTATTTTAATACACTTATCTACTTTGATACTCTATTTTCTAGGTTCTTAGATTATATATATATATATATATATATATATATATATATTACTTCTGTTTAAACTAATTTTTTATTTCAAACCAAATTAATTATTTTTCTTCTTATCTTTGGCCAACATAATTAAGTTATTAGTAAATTTTCTGTAATGATCTAATTAACGGATAATTAGGAGTGGATATGGATTGAATTTTTAAAGATTCAATCAAGGTCCATTTAGGTCAAGATACTTGGATCAGATTTTGGATCCAAATTTATTTTTGTTGCAAAACTAGTTTGAATTCTTTTGAAATTCAAATCCCAAGTATTTGGATAAAGTTTTAAATCCAAATCAATTTTAAATCCATGTTTTTTAATGAAATTATTTTTTATAAATTTAATTTTGAATCTATATTTTTCAAAATAAAATAACTATTTCATCAAATATATAAATATATAAAAAAGTTAAATAATATGTAATAACTATTTCATCAAATATATAAAAAAGTTAAATAATATGTAAAATATTTAAAAAATATATAATAACGTTAAAGATTAAAGATAATGTATTATATAAATTCTTAACATTAAAAAGAAACTAAAACCATATAATTTTAATGTCCATATAATATCCAGAAAAATAAAAGTTGAGAAAAAAAATTAATTAATTTGCATTTAAGCTTCATTTATTTTGCAAAACCTCTGGTGAGTACATCAAAATCTAAAAATCTCTGATATCAAAATCCCACCACATAGTATGTTTCCACTAGAAGTGATCATGGATTAGATTTTAAGAGATCCAATCCAAATCCAGTCAGATCGAAATATTTGGAATATATTTTAAATCCAAATTCGTTAACTTATATGAATTTTTATAAATTTAAATCCACATATTTGGATCAAGTTTTTAATTTAAATCTAAATATTTGAATCAGGTTTTAAATTCAAATCTTTATATTGATATTCTTTAATTAAAAATATTTTTTTTATAAATCTAATTTTAAATTTTCTAAAATTAAAGTTATTATTTAATATTAAGAAAAATAACTTAAAGTATTGACAATATATTTAATATTAAAAGTATTGCACTACATAAATCATTTATTTAAAGCGTGTTTTCCATAATTACTTTTAATAAAGAAAATAACAAAAAAACAAGTTCTTTTTATAAATAAATTATAATTAGTTTATGTTAGAAATGATGTACTAGAAGGTATACGAGGAGGGTTTCTACACTGCCACCGTAAAACAAAGTTACTTATTAATATAAACAATGTTTGAACCTTGAGATTTTTTTATCTATATGATTTTATTTCCTTAAATTAAATTCAAATTATAAATAATTTACATATCAGTTAACATTTTTTACCGTGGTTATGCAAACTTACTTTCATATTTTAATGGAAGTGTTTGATAAATATTAACTGTGTATACAAATAACTTATTTTTTATAACAACTCAAGAAAATAAATTATTTTATTTTCTTAAGTTCTTACAACTTAAGTATTATTTAAATATAGTCATACAATAAAAGAAGTATACTCAATCATACAATAAAATGCAATTTAGTTCTTTTATAACAGTTAAAATTTTCAAATACATATTAAAATTCTTGAAAACTCAACTAGATAATTACACCGCGTCACATGTACACATATCTAAAAAGATTTCACAACAAAGTCTTCAATCTACTAACTAACTAGCATTATTACTATTTGTATTCTCATATGTTTACACTACAAAATATCATTACAAAAGAGATATAATAACCAACAAAAACAAAAATATAAGCTAATAATAACTTCAACATTCATATACAATTATTATATAAAGATCAATTAAAATCAACCTAGCAAATCATCATTTCATCTATCAAATAAAATTTTCAATCATTCACAGATAAATGACTATGCTCCATTATTTGAATTTATGAATGCACTCGAACTTTTGAAGCTTTGCTTTTGACTATGCTCCATTATTTTCATGTAAATTAAATTATCAAATTTACTATTCATATAATATAATAGTATTTTGTTTCTATAGTACTTAATTATATATCACATTTTATTTATCCTTGTAATATTAATTAATCACATTTCACCATATATTTCTCCTCAAAGGTATTATACATGAAACATATAGACTTGTCAAATAAGAACATTCACTTAGCAAGTGAACCCTAGAAGTTTACTCGTCTAGTGACTGAATGGCTACCTAGTCAGTCCAACATTAAAATCAAATTCATATTAATTCACCCAACGATATATTCACTAAGTCTAATACTCCTGACTCTTACCTAATCAAATTTGGCATTCGCTCAACATGAGTGTTCTTGCCTAACAAAAGACCTCCCCTGATTCTCTCCCAAATTTTATTTTAGTTGTCGCCTAACAAGTATACATAACACACAACATTATTTTCAAATTTATGTTTTAATTCTTTAACATCCTTTTTCAATTTTCTATGAGAAATTTCCAATTTTTTTTATTCATGCAATAATTGTTGAAAAACATCATGTAAGTTTTCATAATCATTATTGCAAACGGAAACACTTACTTGACTTTCAGATGATTCATTGTTGGTCATTAAGCATAGTTTTACTTCCTCATCAGAATCGCTTGAGCTTGAGGAACTTGAATCATTATCCTCCCAAGCAATATTCTTAAAGATTTTCTTTTCTTCATCCTTTTTAATATTTGGACAATATGTATTAACGTGCCCATTTTCTCCGCAACCATAACATCTATACTTTGAAGAAGATCCTTGTTTCTCCTTCCTGGCATTTATAAATTGTTCATTACCTTTTGACTTCATGAACTTGTTGAATTTTCTGATCATATGACTCAAATTTTCATCATCTAAGTTTTCATATTCCTCAAGGCTTTTGCACCTCTCAACTTCAAATTTAAAGGCCAAGTTCTTTCTCTTTCATTGATGCTCTTCTTCATTCAACTGTCCAAGTTCTAGTTCATGTTCTCTCAACTTACCAAAGAGTGCCGCCATAGACATGTTGGTAAGGTTTGGTGACTCCGTTATTACAATCAGTTTAGGTTTCCATGATTAAGGCAAGGGCGATTTTTAGAAGAATTGGAAGTTGGGTGAGGAGAGAAGGCATGCCGCCAAGGTTGAGGCAAAAAAATGTTGCAAGCCAACTTCATCGAGGAGGCAAGATACACAATGTGGTTGGTTAACGTTGTGTTAGTAAAAAAAGCCAATGGAAAATGATGAAGGTGCATTGACTACAAGGATCTGAATAAGACATACCCTAAATATGTCTATCCATTACCCAACTGTTGACGGATTGGCAAGTGTACCAAATCGTACAAGTAATATAAATGGTAAGACCAAGTATCGTTTTTCCCAAGAGGCTCGTATGACTTTCTCTTTCACGTGAATTAAAATAATAAGACTTGAAAAATAAAATTTAATAAATTGGATTTGAGGATAAAAATATTAACATGTAAAATAAATGTTGATTCAATTGACAAGTGAAAACAATGGATGGATGGATGTTGTTGGGTACTTACAATTTCATCTATTCCATTCTCTCTACATACTACCCTTGATTATTAGATTGATTCAATTGTTAT
>NC_028357.1:15663293-15666184 GCF_000741045.1 Vigna radiata var. radiata
CATCATGACCACAATCATAAATTCATCACCCATCTATTTCCTGGATATCAACATGCATTACAACTAAATTTTCTTTCACATCAAATAATCATCAAATAGATCCATCATGCACACCAGTTAGTCAAACATTTTCAGAACAAGTAATAANGCCAAGAATACACACCAAAATTAAAATTCAACCTATTCTAAAAAAAATTAAAATCCAAGAGTGTAAGAAGAAATTCTAGGTTGCCTCCTAGTAGCGCTTGTTTAACGTCGCGAGCCTGATCCAAACCTGGTTGGCACTTGTCACTAAGTGCACTTCCTTCCACCACCCATCAGTAGGTGTACCGTCCGGATATCCATCAGTAGATACCAAAAACTTAGCATCCCTTAGTAGATGCTACCCAAAAATTGTTCACAAAATTCAAAAATACAAGTTCCAAAGAAAATAAAACCAAAAACCGAAAAAGAAAATTGTTCCTAAAAATACAAAATTTTTTCAACAAGTTCAACCCTTCTTCTTTGCGTTGGGATCTCCATCATCCCACCAGCTCACTTTTCTTCGGTCCACCTTCTTGGTCACTTTTGAATATGGTCTTTGAATCTCCACCATTCCTTTTTCCTTCAGCTCCTTGACCATCCATTCCTTTCTCTTAAATCTCACCTTGCTCCCTGGTAGGAGTGGATCTTCTTTTGCGCTTGAATGAATGATTCTTCTCCCTTTATTTTCAGGCACCTGCAAAACACAACAACTGTCATACTAAAAATTAATACCTGGGGATTTGTCTTCCTCTGCAAATTCACTTCTGGCTCTTTTATATTTGACTTTTCTAACTGCCCTCTGCACAATTTCTTTAGAGCCATAAAGCAATACTCGATCATAATCCTTTAGCTTTATTCCTCCATCATGGGCACGTATGACCATCTTGGAGGTTCGCATGAACGGTCTTCCCAGGATTAATGAATTTTTTCCTTCATTAGCCATATCCACAATTATAAAGTCAATCAAAAACTCCAACTCATCAATCCGCACAATTGCATCTTCTACCATCCCAACAGGTTTCTTCATAGATCCATCTACCACTGTCAAGATTACTTTAGTAGGCTTCAATTTTACCCTTTTTAAATTCTTGAAATCATTGAGAGGCATCAAATTAATGCTTGATCCTGAATCAATCAAAGCCTTTCCTAGATCCACATTATTGATAACACAAGGAAGGGTCAAAGCATCTGAATCCTCTAGTTTATGTGGATGATTCTTCTTCCTGGGTTTCGCCCACTGCTCCTGATTTTCTTCATAGCCTAAATCAAGTAACCTTTTCAGATAGTATTTGATCTTGTCACCCCCCTCAGAAGTTGGTGAAGATGTTAAAGGATTAAGAGGTGTCTCCTTAAGAAGTCGGCGGAGTGACTCTCTAATGTCTTCCTTCTCCTTTTCTCTTTCCAATTTCTTCCTTTCGCTTCTCTTATGTGAATTACTCATCCTTTCCTCCTCTTCATCATCGCTGCTGGCAATCTCAATTATTTCTTCTTCTAATCTCCTCTTTCCTCCTGTTGCAACAACTTTGCATTCATCTTTTGGGTTAACATCAGTATTAGCCCGAAATTGATGCTTTTCTGTGGTTTCAACCATATTAGACAACTGTCCTATTTGTGTCTCTAGTGATCTAAAAGTTTCCTGATCACTTGCTTGTTGAGATTCATAGACCTTCAAAAATTTATCAAACCTATCAGTCAATTCTCTGACTGTCTCAGTCAAGCTGCTTAATTGCTGTCATAAAGGAGAAGGTTGCTGCTGGAATTGACCTCCTTGTCCGGAAGAAGCATTTTGGCCTTGCCCAATACTTGGATGTCTTTTCCAACCTTGGTTAAAGTTACCTTGGTTGAAATTTCCCTGTTTATACGGAAATTGGGCCCCCATGTAATTCACGTCTTGCTGCATCTCTTCTGTAAAAGCACATTGACCATTAATATTGTCACCACCACACAAATCACATAATTGTTGTGCCTGGGAAATATTTCTAAGCCCTCGAGGAAGTTCAGAAACGACCTTTAGTAACTTGTCCAATTTCTGACTGAGGAGGTGATTTTGTGCTGATGCTGTGTCTTTAGTGGGGAGATGTAAAAGTCCTCCTTTTTGCGTGCCTCTTTCATTCTGTGACACTTCATTGAGAGCCCTCTCTTCAATTAAATTGTGCGCCTCATCTGCTGTTTTTCTGTTAATACTACCTCCAGCTGAGGCATCTATCATCATTTTGGTCTGAGCGTGCAAACCTCCAAGGAACGCTAGCAAGTATGAAGCTTTATCAAACCCATGAACTGGGGTTGCTCTCAACAATCCTTTGAATCTATCCCATGCTTGCCCAGTGTTTCTTCCATTCCTTGTTTAAAAGAAGAGATTTCTAACTTCCCCTGATTGATCTTTGGTGGTGGGAAGAATTTAGTAATAAACTGTTGGACCACTGCTTCCCACGTCCTGAACGTCCCCTCCGGGAAAGAATTCAACCAGTCTTTTGCATTTCCTCCCAAAGAGAAAGGAAACAAACTAAGTTTGACTCTATCGTCCGTCACTCCAGTTATCTTCACTGTGTTGCAAATTTCTCCAAAGACTGTCAAATGCTTGTAAGGATTTTCATTTGACAACCCATGGAATTGGTTGTTCTGGACTAACTAGATAAGCGCCGGACTCATCACCATGCTGGTTGTATTGTCTGTTGGCACTGCAATGCTATTAAAATTTAAGGGGCCAACTGTATTAGCGGCATCCCCTAGAGTGTGTCTGGGAGGAGGTTGATTAGCCATCTCCTCAAGATTTGGTTCAATAGTCTCAGGTGCAGTAACTTCTGGAGAAAGAGATCTTTCACAAAAAGGGCGTCTCTTCCTCCTCTCGTATGGTAGACCTTCTAGCA